>NC_066344.1:5151515-5454545 GCF_024516045.1 Bombus affinis | reverse complement strand
CGTTTCGCACGCGAAAATGTAACGATCTCAGTAGTGGGGCCGGTTGTCTGGAAAATTGGTTTAGACAGAAGGGGAGAAAGAGGTGATATCCCTTTCCCCGCGTCGCGTCTCGCAGTGAAGCATCTTGCAGAGGGGATCCATGGCGTGAAGCATCGGTTGGTTCATCCAACTATTTCTACACGGAAGTTTGAAGCTCGAGAAAACTCAGGTAAGTGGATACGCGTATACCTTCTTCCTGTTTTCGTTTGTTCATCGGGTAATCAATCGCTCGGAGAATTTACGATCTACATAGTTGCTTCGCTTTCGTGCCTCGCTACCGGCTTCTTTGACCATTTTCGTTTGTTCGCGTAGACAGGCAAACGCTAGAAATCACTTCCTATGCGATTGTTGCAATTTAAGGAAGAGTCATGTTTTCAAAGAAGATGATGTAATTTGATATCGGCTTTTCGTATTGGCTATTAGGAGCATGAGCAAGAATATCGAGTATATGAGTTTTTAAAAGTCGTGGTGATAATCACAGTTGGCATTTTGCGCAAAATTCCGCCCGACTGCGTGGTTGACTACGTACGACGCAGTACTTCGTTAGCCTCCCCTTTCACCTTTCGCTGATATGTCTTAATTCTACCGACTACAGCCATATTTTAATACTTTTGCCAAAATACTCTATACATTACAATTTCCTATTAATGCTTGTTATAAAATTATTCTAGATATATATATCTAGAATAATTTATTATAGATATAAATATATATATATATATAGATGTATATGGAAAATTAATATTAATAAATAGAGTGTATATCTGCTTAAAATGAAACGAGACAAGATCAGAGTCTCACAAATTTGTCTAATATTCGGAATAGTATTATGATTTATTAATCGATTATTGGACTTTCTTGTGAGTAGCGTCCGTATATGGAGTATATAGATTTCGTATATACATACAGTATGTTGTATCTTGAATTTTCGCAACAGGTTATGTTTGTAGAGTTCAAATAACGTAGGAAACAGTATGCAAAAAGAATTTACAAACCGTAAGTAGACAATATCTGTCAATATATCTCACATAATTGAGTCGGTCAAAAAATATTTCAGATTTACGTGTTACCTGTATACTTTGAATCCACCAATTTTTATAGAGATTGAAAGAGAATGTCATTTCATTCTTGAGAAATAATTTGATTATTTCTATATCCATTACTAAACCAAAAGATTATTATTTTAGAAACTACTAAGATACATAGAAATATCTAAATATTATTTTGAATTATCTTTCGACCATTATCTACATAATTAAAAATCATGAATAGTTTTTAATGATATTTAACCTGCAGCATAATTTAATTAAATGAAAATATTATATAAGACCTTGTTATCCAGTGTATCCTTACATCCTTTACAAAGAGAACTATAAAATCGATGATTCTTTAAAAAAAATTTTTTAGAAAGACACTACATATCATTAAAGCAACAGGTTGTTTTAATCATATATAAAAAACATCTTTTCTAAAATATTATTATATATAATATAATTAATTTATTGCACTCTATCCAGGAAATAATTTTTTAATGAGAAAAATGTGTATGCTGTGTTTCAAATATTGAAACAAATTCTCTATAAAATTGATAAACCATTTGATATTTGTTTCACCCAAGGAAGTTACTTCTACTTTAACAAAATCAAATTTAAAGTGCCCTATTTCTGATGTAATGGGTAAATGAAATTGCTGTTCGTCAACCGTCACATATCCTTCTTTTTATTCTTTTTCTTAGGGTCATAGATAAGGGGTAGGTTAAAGATCTCTGAGTACGTAAACACTACTTCGGTCGATGACTGCTCGGGGGTGAAACAAAATAACAGAAACATTTTGTTCATCTTGTTTCGCTTACGTTTTTTTTGTTAAACGATTGGTGACTTCTTGGAAAATTGTTTGTTTATTATTTATTGTGACATTTTTATTTTATTTTATTTTTACTAATCGTAACGTAAATTTCTAGTAGTAGTAACTTGGCAAAGTAAATCTGGCAGAAAGTGTTTTACTTGATGTAGCATAATACGAAATTAATTAAACGTATTATAATTGTTTTATGCGCTTAATTGCTTAGGAGGGTAAAATAAATTAATAAATGCAACGAAAATGTACTGCAACCCGCACTTAGGGATCGCAATTTTCTTTATTTTCCGTAGACTATGGGACGAATGTGTGAAGTATGGTTGGGTCTCGTCATTCTCTCGGAATTCTTTAATTAACTATGCATACAATGCTTCGGTGCTTTCCCCCGTTCTAGCTGAAAATAAGAATACTTAATTAGAAAAATGTGCGATACAGCGTATCACATTAAAATTTATAGCCAACAGGAATCGTGATTATACAAAGTTTTAATGTATGTATTAAGTTTTATTCTGCTTTGTATATTTTAACTTCCCTTTGTTTTCCTTTCTATCTGTGGCATATAAAAGTTTTGCAAAACGTTATAACAATTTTATATTTAGGAAACCTTCATTTTACGTCATAACGTTGAATATTTTTTAATTTCTTACTAATTAATAATGTCTCTGAGTTACAGCAAAATAAATGAAATATATACCTTTAAATTCATAAAAGTATAATTTAATAATCTTATAGATAACGCTCTTTACAGTAAGCTTTTTGATAAACGTTTATACTATTGCTAATTAATTATGATATATATTAATTATGTACTATTATATATAATACTATTAATTATAAGTTCTAATTTGTGTGGATACATATATAAGAGAAGGAATAATGTTACGAAGGTTAATAAAAAAAATTCGATTTCATTAATATGGAATCTACGTCGATACCGTTTCGTTAACGAGGATATGTATAAATTTCAGACTTTTCAAAATTACCTACTGTGAATTTCGTAAAATGCTTACCTAAACTAAATACATGTATAGATATTTCCATGCATATAGGTAAACTCATTTTAATTTCATCTGAATCGCAAACGATAAATGTTACGAGTTCTAAACAATAGATTTCGTTACCATGACTTCTTGCATGACACTTAATACATTATGTATAAAAGATAGGCGACAAAAGATTTTCAAAAGATTTTCAAAAGTAGAAGTACAGTAGCTTCTGGATGTTTCCAATTAAACATCATAGTTCTCTTTTATGGTTGAATCATAAGTAATATCTAGGAGATATTATGACTTGTAAAATAGCATTTCATTAAATTGTCAGCAAGAAATATTCCATTAATTGTATAGTGATTTAGATTAATACAGTTTGACGCAGTAAAACGGTTCATAATGTGAAAATAAATTTAAACATTTAGGTATTATAAGTCTTTTTAAACCTATTATTATAGCCTATACATACAGGCGTATAATAAGAGAAAAAAGAAATAATAATAACTAAAATAACATAATAAATAAACTACACACTTTCAAACATCAAATAACGTGAAAATCAGAAAATTAAGAAAATTATACTTACCGTATCTTCGTTTTGTAGTTTTCATCTCTTTACTTATATTCCTAAATATTTTTGTATAAAAATCGATAGTCTACTTATAAATGAACTTCCTAACCAACGTGCAGTGATATGAATAATTGAGAGTCGGACGGATAAATTAAGCGATTATTGGATTAAACCGAAGAAGTTCGTGATGTTGAAAGTCGAGTGTTCGGCACACGTCATTCTCGTTGCGATCGAACTTTCTCCTCCGCTGCACCCTCGGTGTTTTTAGCCGCGGTACACGACCTAGCTCTCGGTCTCGTTTGATTTGATGGTGTGTCCTCTGTTAGATCGTGGATCTCGGTGCGCGTGCCTCTTTTGTCAAATGCATCGCGTCGACGCGATGAAACACGATGAATCCGGGGATCAAAAGAAACGGGACTCGGAAATGTCTCGAATACAACCGGTTCTATCGACTGCTTTTCCCTGCAATATACTATACGTCGCGACGAATGCAAAGAGTTTCACCCTTCCACGGATTTCAAAACAAATATTTTCTTCGAAAGGAAACACCGATAACGATACAGCTACTCACGAAAATATTTGAACACTTATAAAAACCTTTTACGAATATGTTGCATATATTATAGGAAAGATCCTGTAATTTGATTAGCACCGTAATAAGACACGATTGTCACGATTATAGATAAGGTGGATGTTGGATGAAGAAATACTTTTGATGTTTAACAAAAAAGGTTTATTTAACAATTAACAGCCAACGATCAACGATCAACAATTATCAATTACACTCTCCAATGTGTTTGGTTCGCTGTTACGCTACACCCTTCGCATTTCGCTGTTCGAAACGGAATGAATCATTCGTTCAATATCAAACTGATTATTTTCTTTGTTGCCCCTCGATATCCCCACCACGTACGCGTTTGTTACATGTCCGCGACGGTTGCTGCGTACGTATTCTTCCGAATATTCGCGAAAAAATCGTAGGGAAATCGATGGTACATTAGGCATGTCGACCTTACGCTTTGAAGGTATAGCGCTTTATGTCGCGAAGCCGTCGGAAAGTTCCGTCGTCGAGTGCAGCCACATATACATGAAACTATTCTAAAGATGTATATAGAAGTTAGCAGACATTTATTACAAATATACACTTCATATAAATCACCGGAGTATTTGATCAGAAAATTATTGATCATATATACCAGTAAACCACAACATTTAATGAAACAATTTATAGCTATTATTCTATGTTTAGGACCACTATTCGAGCTGTGTATTAATTCTTTGTATACGTTTTGTGTACGTTAGCTACGATTGTCTCGTGACTTCTATGAACATTTACGTCGACTGGTTTCAAATTGTACCGGTATAATCACACACAGTCACATCTTATCATAGTGTTGATCAAACAGTTTCGTACAACACGTAATTCATAAAAATTTTCTATCGTAAGGGTTCGGATAATTTTACAGAATTGTACAGAGATCGTTTTTAGCTTTAGCATTGGAGAAAATCAGAATGGGCATTGACGAAATACGAAATTAGCGCTATGAAAACGAAGCGAAATTTAATGTTATTACTAACAGCTGGTCAAGATAAATGAAGAAATCGAGTCTTTGAATTAAAACTTATTGTAGCAATAAAAGTTAACATTATTTCAGAGACGAAGATCAAATACAGTTGGTTCTGTGGACTGATTTAAGTATTTTGTCGCTGAAATATGTGTTGAATGTAAAAAGTTTCAGCCCTCCACGAGTTCATTGTATGTATGTAAATATTTTGTTGGCGGCAATCGTGTATCGTGTATCGAACGAGCTATCGCGTGTTAGAGAAATAAAGAAATCGTTTTTTAGCATTGGAAAAAATTGAGATGTGCGTTGGCAAAATAAAAAGTAGCATTGTTGTTGAAACGAAGCTGAGTTGGAATACAATCGGTTCTATGGACTGCTTTTTGTCGGGATGCGAAGGTTTTCATTCTTCTATAGGTTCGGAATAAATATTTTATCGGAAGTCAAACGATGGCAATCGTGTATCAAATAAACTATCACGTGTTAAATATACAGAAATCATGTTTTAATATAAGAACGCATGTATGTCTATAAAAAATATACAGAAGTTGTATTTTATCATTGGGACGCGCGTCTAAATTGGAATACGCGTAAAACGATTGATTTCGTTGGAAAAGTAAAAAAATGAAATTCAGATCGATTGGAATTCCTGGATTTAACTCGTTTATTTAATGCGAAATGATTTATATTTTTTGTTCGCTCGTCCAATTATACGCGTGACATTAGGACAATACACATTTAAAATTATGTTTGATAATAGTACGCATTGTTAGTAAACATTCTACCCAGTCAGGATATTTTGACACTTTATTTTAAGATAGTTTTCTATTTTGAGAAAAATTATTTATCTGAGAATTTATTCAAGTAAAACACGGAACGTTACCTCATATTGAAATCAAAAAAAGAAATTTGAAGTAGCTTTTTTGTCTTATAAGATTAACGTTTAGCTATAAAAAATTACGAGTACTCTGTTTTTGATATAATCGAGTGTGTCTAATTGTCATTTGGAAGACAATTTTCGTTCTACATATTTCTCAATTCAATACTTAATTAAAATTGTTATAAAACTTATTTATTTATTTATTTATGAACCGAGGTAACGAACGTGAGACACTTAATATAATTCCTATTTATCCATAAATCAATATTCTTTATTATTTTAGTACGCATCTCATATCGTTTATTTTATTTACAGCAGAACGTATTAATCAATTATTTTTAGAAAGCTTCTCTTTTTCGTGGAAAAATTTCGATGGGCTCGAAAATTCGTGGAAATCAAAGCCAGTTATCTATTAAACTACGTATTTCGGCGTGTATTGCGTGAATTTCAAGATGCTCGATTTCAAACTCACGCTCATCTGTCGTTAATAGAAGTGCAATCGATTTTGAAGGACCACGACGATTGCTGCCAAATCGAAAAGGTTATTCGCATGACCCATATTCAGCTTCTCCATGCGAGATGAATTTCCATACGAATGGAGTAACGTAAATTGGTCAAACATGATCACACGGTTAATTAACTGCTTATTAAAATTTGACAATGTCTAATATCTGTTCGGTCATTCATATTGATCCATCGATAATACACTAACGGACGTAGAAACACAAAAATGACATTTCTTAAATTAGATAAAAATGTAAAATATGAAAAAGTATTTTGTTTCAAGCGCTTTAACACGTTGACTTCCCCGCGTGTTTTCAAAGAAATCTCCGTCAGGCCATCTTTGCAAGTAGTGAAATAAGCGACACCCGTATATATGGGTTACGCGGTCCGAAACTTTGTTGACACCCTAATTCGTGTGTCGTAGCAGTCAACATATTAAATATGTTTATACGAGTTTGTGTTATTAAGGACGACGGTAGCGACGTGCTTAGTGTAGTTGGCTGCTAACGTCTAGGACCCGGGTTCGAATCCTGGGCACCGAGTTTTACACTTTTCATGGATCGTCGACGTTGGAGATCGTCCGGAATGGAGGAAGGAGACCACCAAACCGACGTCTAGGCTACACCGTACTGGCTGCCACGAAGCGCGAAGCGTTTCATCTCACGGGAGGAATTTCGAAGAAAAGGGATCAGGGGGAACAATCGAAAGACTGCTGCCCCTGTTTCCCATAAGGAGGGACTAACCACCTACATCCGCCGCTGTCCACCAAAAACATAGCGTTTTGGAGTCTGTCCTAAACAATCGCTCCTTTAACGCAACCAAAAAAGAACCCCACGAAAAAACAAAAGATCGAAGCCAAGCGAGATCGAAAAAAATGTAAAACGGGCAGCGGAGAGGATCGGAATTCTGAACGGGGCAAGTTGCAGTATGGGAAATCAACATCTATGTGGTCGATTGATTCTCAAAATCTGTCGGGGAATCCCCTCCAGACTCCGAAGGAAGCGCTTCGTGGATTGCAGAGATTAGGTGTGTCAGCAGAATCCCGGCGTTCTTGAGGACAAAATTGCCAAGCCAGCTACCTATCGCGGGCTTGGCAACCGATCGTCCATTTTGCACTTTTTTTTAATTTTTGTAAAGTAATAAGAAAGATTCCTCCATTTTCTATCAATCATTTTCAATCACTTATATTCCTATTTTATTCATGAATTTTACAAGTAACGATTTAAGAGTAGCTCAGATTACAAGGTTTATTTTAATTATTTTTATATTATTATTTTAGTAGTTTGTGTGAATATTTGTTGATGAATATGTATAATTATCTTTACAAATTTTATATTAGTTCCAATTTGTCGAGCAAGTCCAGTTAGGGAGCAATATTGCAGCAAAGGAGCCTTATAATGAAATAAAAATCGTATTACTTATAATTTACTGTATTTGTTTGCCAGAAAAATTAGTTACAAGCCAAGAATATTTTACTTTTAGTGAATAGTATACGTTACGAAAGATGTTTGAGGTAGGTTAGATTACTATTTCTTCTGCCGCTGCAATTCTGAATGATCTTGGTACACAATTTACAAAAATGTGTGTGCAACTTCTATCTCCAAGGCTACGTAACAAAATATACGAGTCAATAAAAAAATCAGAGAAATTTTCGGAGTACTTTTCTTTAAAAAAAAAGATCGTTTCTTTTTAAAGTTCTTTTTCTATTTAAATTTCTATTTCTACTTAAATAGAATTCTCCATGAAATTTATCGGTGAATCAAATGTGAGTAAGCCAACATACTATGTAATTTCGTGTCAAATGCTATAAACTGTTTAAATTATTTTTCTTTCTCCATAAGATTGAGTTCTGCTTTTTTTTTATTAATTTCATATGTATACGGCTCCTTGCTATTAAAAACTAAAATTAGACGATGATTTATGATTCATGATTTATTTTTCAAGTACTAGAAACTTCACGAAGTTAACGAACTAATGAATAGCGATATGGTGATAGTTGATGTATCGATTGATTGTCTTTGAGAGCTTGTATTTCTTGAAACTCTCAATCTTTCACGATTACATATCGAACTGTACACTATCTACTTTAGTTATAGGGTAATTATGCAATATGGTAAAAGAGGCGAGTTCGAGAGTCTCATAGTATGGATAAGACCAATTAAGCTGAATACAGGTCAAAAAGTTTACGCCAGATTTACAGGAAAAATTTCTCTGTTTCCAACGTTATCTTAATATATAAAAGCGTAAAATAGCTTTATTTACCACACAATCCACTGTAAAACGAATCATTCTAATAACATTGATTTTAGAAACTATAATAAATTCATTGTCCATTTGTTATCCTATCTGATGCGTACTATCCGGTCCGCGAATCTTAAATTCTTTTCTCTAACATCACTTTGATCTTGAAAGAAGTATATTTTTGCTCGCATAAACTAGCCTTAAATCTTCCTTACTTCTTGATCCTACTTCAATGGAATTTGTATTCGTAGTTACGATTAGTCTTCTCAAAATATTTTGTTTCGCCCTATATATATATGTCACTTTCGTGTTATATACTTCGTTTCTCGCCTATATTAATCGTGCTTGTAGTACAACTATCTTAAACGAACTTGAAGTATCGTGTCAATAGATACAATATGATGCTTGATTGTACTTAACTTTTATTCGCGATCATCTTCATTGTTCTATATATCTACGGCTAAAAATAAAATGTACAAGCAGAAGGTAATTTTCTATATGAAAATAGATTAGTAGTGTAGAATACAATTTATCATCCGAGCTCTAGACGTATATGTAGAAAGGATTGCAAGGACTTCGCAAGAAAGAAACATACAGAGATGTGTTAAAATATAATAATAACAAGTGTTAGAATACGATACATTTTTTTCTGCTGTCCTGGCGCGCCACATTGAAACGCGCGTTCAACATCCATGAAACTGCATTTATCTGTTATTTGAAGTTTGAACGCTTGAAGGCTACAGGAAAGAAACATGATCACATAGTCCATCTATTTTAGAGGGAAGTTCAGTATGTTATTAATTAATTCCACGTTTCCAAACGACATACCTGATTTTGGGACTAACCATATACTTTACCACATTCTTCATAACTCTAAAAAATATTGCTTGTCATATTACTGAAATATTGCTTGTTTTATTATTGAGATATTGCTTGTCTTAACTTTAAAATCATTCCTATGTAGTTGCAAGACTTCGTTAATCATATTTTCGGACCTAGCAAATTGTTTTCATCTTTAGCTATTTATACTAAAATATCACTTTTTAATCAGAATGTGATATTAACATCTAAAAACTGATGTACCTGTGACGATTTTTCCGTTACGAATTGTCTTCCGAAAAGATTAGTCTTATTATTCTAAGGATGTCGATATACACTAACAAAAGTGACAGCAACAATTGCGCAAGAACGCCGTGTACCGGAGACAGTTAATGCAAATCGAGACGCATACGTCTGTCTTTCAAGAGGCACAACGACAGGCAGAAAGGATTGGCGGATCGCCAGTCTGAAAATAACGAAAAATAAGCAACGATCAGGATTTGCATAATAGCGGAGGGAACATCGTCCACGAACGGAAGTTTCGCGCGACGGGCTTCCGAGGTGTTGCGAAATATGGAACCAACTAAACGTTGGGTGCCTCGTGATTTTGATGAAAAACACCGTGTAACCCCGTGGAAAAATAGACAAGTCTTGGTACACGTGGTACGGCGGTCGTTTGTTATCTTCGCGCTAAAAACGAACTCCACAGTTCGCTACGCGTGAAAGATTACTCTGCACGGTTTCAATTCGTTTTTACGACCGACCCCTGTTTTATAGTCGATGCGCCATTACCTTGCCGAGAAACGAAATCGAGGATATTGTCGAATTTCTCGCAGATGTTTGTCGATTCTACTCGAATCGTGTGAATGCCACTAAAAAGAAAAAAAAAAAAAAGGAAAAAAGACGCTGTCTCGAGACGAAACCCGCGAGAGTTGTGGAAATGGATTCGTCTAGATATTTGCAAAGTGAGATGGTGGAACTAGTATTTTAGGATGAAATTCTTTGAGATTTTTCCTTGATTAGTTGTAATCTGCTTGGAATTATTTTTTGATCATTCTCTCTTGCAACGATTGACTAAATGCGTGAAATATTGCTTAACGGGGAAATGCGTTGTTTCGTAGATCTATAAAAGGGAGAACAATAATTATGGGTTTTGAAAGTTTACAATGTAGATTTATTAAACTAATGGAGTATTTGTGTGCCGTATAAAAACGAACGAAATACTTGTTAAGCATTATACGAATGGTTGTGTATTATTTTCGAATTATTGAATGAATTATTTTTGATTAAATTTTTCGAATTTAAGTGTCTCAATAATTTTATGGAGAGAAAACAAAAATCCAGCGATAAATATATAGAAGAATTCATCGTTCTGTTTGGAAAAACAGATGTGATTTTTAAATATTCAAAACGCCGTTCACATTGAATACCGTCTAATTTTATTTATTACTTTATTATTAGGGGATATGGCTTGTCCTAGTTGCGTGGAATTTTGTACATGTAAAAACCTTGTACATATATACAGCGTTGTATATCTATAACAGATATTCGAAACTTAAAAAATATTATACGTTGTATCAGTCTATGATATTTGTAAAATTAGATTACAAGGTAGTAAGGTAGATTACAATTTGAAGAAACTTCAAAAAACATTTCAAACAACAAGAAACATTTTATGAAATACTTAATTATAACATGTTAAAAGAACTCCTATAACATAAATAAGAATTTCATAGAAAATATAGTTTGAAGTAAAAAAGCAGCTGAAAGATAAAATGATATTTTAATGCATTAGGTATGCATATTGTATTATTTAGAAGGCAGGTATAGCATATTTTAAATTCTAAAACCACTCTGTACGATCACTCCAATAACGGAAAATTCCTAGTCGGTGTTAATTTTCAGAAGAATAATTTGCAAAATTAACTACTTACGACATAATCAGATTTACGGTCGCGTAATTTGCTTTCACGCGATAAAGTACGCGTCGCGATGAATATCGATGAATCAAAATTTCCATCATACACGGAGAATCTTTTAATTTATTGTGTCTATTACTGTATCTATGAGACCACACGATCGATCATGATGTCTGGTTAGAAGACACGTGGTTTAACCGAGAATAATGGCGGGAAAAATGCAGTGGAAATTTGCGTGGCGGTCGAATATCCAACTACGAGATTAATTACAAGAATTATTTCCTGGATTACGTTTATTTCGTCGTGTCCCTGATTTAGATTAGTCAGGCGATCGTTTCAAGTTTTCTGCTATAGATTAAACAAATCACGCACTTTCACGAGCCGATTTGATTGTTACGCCGCTCAGGTGTATTGATTCAATGTGCTGTGTTAGTTCCCAAGTATTCACGCTCGTGTGTCGTGTTCGAAATAAATGTATCGAAAGTATTTTGATTTCGACTTTTTAAAAATGTTTCTCCGTGATATATCTCTCAAATTAATTAAATTAATTATTCACTGATCCATCGATAGTAAAGAAATATAAAAATATATGTTCCTTTAAAAAGCAGAAATTTTTGAATTAGACGATTAATAATGATCGTGTAATTATTTTATATTACGTATGTATTTAACGAAACCGATGATAGTACCGATGATAAACAATTTCAAAGTCAAATAATTTTCATTTATATTTTTGTTACACACACATATCGTGTAACGATTTAATCTTAGATGACTATCACTGTGTTCATTACTAGCTTATAACTCATAGGATAAAGTTTAATGAATAATGAAAGCGAAAAGAATCGATATTAAGGTATATAATAAATAAATGTTGAAATAAAGGTTACGATGAAATGTACTTATTTAAAGTAAAATTGTTAAACTTGTATACTGTTAGTTTTGTTTGATATAAAGAATTCTGCTTAGTATGTATTTATTTATTTCTCCTTCAGAGATCTTTAGTACAGCCTTACAATGTTTATAAACTAAACTATCGCTAAAAGATGGTGCTCGTATGGGAGTGCTTCCTCTCTGTCCTATTTGCCTAACAAACTTTCGTTTCCTATCTGTACTTACAATTACTATTGAGACTTAATTAATAAGAACACAAGTTTCCGTAGTACAGTTTCGCTTGTGAACGTTATTAAGTTATATAAGTGTTGATAACAATTGAAGTACAGGTACAAGGCTGGTTTTGTCTAAAATAATATAATGACTATGTTCAGTGCGAAAATAGATGTGGAACGACGCGGAAATGTTAGCTACATTTATTCTAGCATCTACTCACGTGTAGATCACGTTTACAGATTATTTCTAAACTATATAAATCTATTCTAAACTATATAAATTCTATTAAAATAATTCTATGTTATTTCGCAACTTTTTTTAATTGTTCACATATCGAATTTTTTAATTTTGGCTAAAATTTTATCCACCTTCCGAGGCAAGTAATTTAGATTCCTAGTTAAATAATTTAGATTTATCTATTTGATGGATCTATAGATGGATAACATTATTAAATATTCTTTATTATTGTTTTATTATTGTGACATTTTTCTTTCATGCTATTTTTTTCTTGATCGTCATATTATCGAAATATGCCTTCCAGCATAACTAAATCTCAAGCAAACGATATTTTATAAATGCCGAATACGATTAAACATTCAACGCGAAGCTTAAAATGTTGGAGCGTGAATGAATTTCATTTTCTGCTTGTCCATCGAATTTTCTCCGTTAATATACCATATTTATGAAAATCCTTTTTCGATGAAGAATTCTTTCGCGATGATCCTCCTCTTTCGATTGTCATTCTTGAATATTTTATATCGTTTTGTGTAATATCTACATTCTGTGCATTCTTTAATTTCCAACGAATGCATCAATATCTCCAATTTATTTATTATGCAAAATTATCCCAATAACGTAAGAATTTCCTTTCGTTCGGGATCAATTTAATAGTTATTTACAGGAAAATAAATGTGTCAAACGATAAACCAGTTTGTAGTTCGTGTGACGATCATTTTGCAGTAGACGGCACGTACAATGTATCAAAATGCGTATTTTTCAAATTGTTACAAAAATAGACTCTGATGGATTTCCTTCGCCTTAGCACTTTTCAAATGACTGAAAATAAAAATTCCTAGAATCCAATAGACTTCACCTTATCGGTTATTTTAAATAGACCGTCTTTTTTGGACTTTTTTGGACGATTTTCTGACATGGTTGAAGCAACAGTTTACAGCTGCTTTTATCTTCATCAGACCTATCTGATCCTCTCAAACGCACACGACAATAACTTGGAAAGTTTCTTCTTTCCTCCTGTCTGTGTGTCCACCCTTCTGTTCCTGTTATGGCTGAAGCCATAGTCTGCGAGAAGCCTTGTGCGAATAGGTCTCGACCATGCCAGCAGACTAAAATCATTAGCTTTTATAGAGCGATACGACGCTTGTTGCGCCCTGTAGATCCAATTTTCTCTTTGCACGTTGAAGCTACGATAGTCGAATATGATTGGGCAAGTCGAGGATCGTTCAACGACTAGCCACACTGTTCGATGATGCTTCACAACTTTGCTCACACTTGGGTAACTTTCTCAGTACACTTTTTAATTGTCTTCCTTGTTAAGAGCATTTTTCTGTATTAAGTATCGTGAAACTTTGATTGGTGCGAAATAATGTTGTTCTCTGGAATCAGGTTGTTATAGTTTATAGATATGTTGTATATTATTATTTCACACGTTTGTAGTAAATATTTTGTAATTTTTCTATATATTTTCAGACGAGTTTCAAATTTTACCAATATAATAATGACAGTCTTGTCTTTTGACAGGACTAGTGACAATTTCAAAATATTTTATATGATTTATACAATAGATTAGTTATCAAAATAATCATAATTTTTCAGAGGAATTTAAAAATTGCGAGGAAATAAACACGTTTCTAGTAGACAACGGATAAGAATCATTCGCTAATAAATATAATAAACTCAACGTTTTAATCTTTTAAATATACATATTACGTAAATACGATATTACTTAAGGAATATCCTAATATTGTAACGTTACAAACTGATAACTCTTAAATCTCTGCATAAGGAACATACTCTTCCGTTTCTCTTTCTTTTCCCTCATTTTTTATTTTGATATTTATCATTTGTATCGCTTGCACGCTGTTAACCCGCGAATGCATCTAACTTGCCTAAAAATGATTAATTTTGGCTTATCGTTCACAAGGGTTGAGAATTGGCAGCGTGCCCCGTTTCCATCGGCGTAAAAGCAATTCGAGGGTGTACTCGTGCAACCGTTTGTTACGTGTCAGACTTAATTAAAATTTGATAGACACGTCGAGCGAGAAAACGTTTTTTCACCCATGTTTTGTAGAACTGTGTTTTCTGTCGTCGATCATTTTCTTCTTTCTTTATATAGATTTCAACGTCCCATCAACTACACCTGCGGTGGATCTTGATGGACGTGGTTTTTCAGTTTCAATTGCGTTCACCTCGTTCGTTCACGTTGTTTGATTTATCCTAGAAAAATGAGGAACATCTCGAGAATACTCGAGCCGTCAAATTTTTTGTTTCGCGAACAAAAACATCTCGACGAATATAGTTCCTACGTTGTCCACGTATCGGCCGTGATTCCCTCCGTTTTACTATTTGTTTGTTCAGGGGAACGAATCATTTTGGCGATCCGCCTCGCGTACCGAGAAACGTTTTCGAAGCGAAAATAAAATTGTTGTATAAACTGTTCCTCCGGCGTCAATACAGAGGTAAATTATTCTCTGTTTCGTCATGTTGCTTGCTTTGTAATTCTGCTAGGTACGAATCAATCTCGAGTTTGTTTAACGTTATTTGCATCAGTTTGTTTCACAGACTGTTACGAAATGCTTTACACCTTTTCATTGTTTCTTTGCATTGGTATATAATAACTACAGATATCATACGTAAGAATTTTCCTAAGAGTTTGAAAAGTCACTAATATCTTAAAATCTTTATATAATTTCAATTTTATATTGTAATTTTACATAATTTTACATATGGGAGAATTAAATTATTGCGGCATAATAATACAATTATTTCCTTTCGTATGTTAGTTAATTTTTAGGTACAATAAAAATTATGTGTGAAGTATACGATCTTACAGATCATTACATCTAAATATATTATACGTTGAAAAAACGTTATATTTTAGTATAATTAATATACGTATTGTTTAATTCTAGTAACAATAAAATTTCAATTTGTTATATATAATTTTCAATGTTTGACAGAAACGGATAAGCAAAAAAAAAAGTTATATGTAATTCATAGTATATATTATAATTAAAAAGATCGTTTATCGTGAAAAGAGCAGTTATTGCTTTTAAGTTAGTAAAACCATTTGATTTTAGTCAGATTAAAAATATCTTTCGTTTTTTACGTTTCGAACTCGGTAGACGTTTCGAGTGGTTGTATGCGTTTAGTAACAGTATCTGGTATAGCATAAATTTTAATCAATGTGATGATACAGTTGCTCGCCACAGCTACTACTAATTTCAGTAATATAATCTGGAATTGCTCTTAGCACTAATTGCACTCAGTACGCGTCTATTTTATTATCCTCGAGAATCGTGTCATTATTATCATGCAAATGATTTTTACAAAGTTCCCATGACGAAAGATTTACGTACATGCATAAATTTTATTTATTACTTTGGACACTCTCAAATTAAAAGTGCTCATAGAAAAGTTTAAATTTTATTTTCGCCTGCAAGTAATGGAAATATCCAATTAGTACGTGAAAACTATTCTTTTTGTTCAGCTTAAAAGTATAATAAAAAGATAATATTCTTCACGATCGCTTTTTAGAAGAATTTTGTTACCTTCATGGAATTTTCTTACTGTTAACTTTTCCAGTGTTATTATTGTTCATTTGCAAATGAATATAGTAAAATATTAATTACTTGAATCAGAAGCAGGACAAATCAGGCACCTATATTTAAAAAAAGAATGAATAATTGAAAACAATTGAAGTTTGTAACTGTAACTTATTTTCGGACTGTGTACACGTTCTTCATAAGGCAAAAACTTTCTTGGCTTTTGTATCTTGCGTTATTTATTAAAATTTATACTTACTTGAACGAATAATAAAAATTGAATAATATCCAATAAACATTCTTAAAGTCGAAGCTCAAATAGGAATATTTCTGAACAATGAAAAATTTGTAATGCTTCATACTGCAGTAATTTTTCGATACGTTTAACCAAACGATTGGTAATTTTACCACACTTATGTTTTAAAACTTTCTGAAAAGCCATGTTTCGAAATCCATAATATTTATGGATTTTTATTTATATATAACAATCATTTCCGTTTTCCATTTTTTGTCGCCTAAAACGAACATTTAACGTACAATTTCTATTAAAAATTTTTTCTGTACTAAACACTCTTGTATTATAAGATATACAATTATGTTATACGTTCATACTTCTTGTTAATCATAATTCAGATTTATAAAATTACAGCGTTTCTCTCGTTTTACTCTGTAAACTTTTGTTTGTTCGCCACCGTACACGTACACAGGAGTACAAAAAATTGGTAATTTCTATAAATATAATTTTGATGAACTCTGTAACATACAGAATAAGTATATTTCTATTGCAGATATAAAAAAATCGTAGAGGAATATTTTGCATCGTATATGAGACTATCATTCTGATGTGCCATCTTACTCAGAAATGCATCGGTGTAGTTACAAAGTTCGATCGTATTATTTTTTCTAAATGAAACTATACGATCATTTTTGCATTAATTGATTCTTCGTACCATTAAATGGTTTCGAATAAAAAAAATCTAATATTAATATAAAAATATAATATTATTATTAATTATTATTATTATTATAATATAAAAATCTCTAAAGATTCAATATTTTTCGATAGATGTAATTTCTTTTTATCTCTCAAACATTTTCAAACATTTTACACAACTATTACTTAGTTCATTTGTACACTACTCACACTTAAGCGGTATCTTTCAATTCGTTCTTTCACGTCATCGATTGAAATAAAAAGTTTTATATATACACTCTATATTTTTTAAAAATCTATAATCAAAGAGATATAACATAGATGAACGTGTGTGGTCAGACGTCGGAAGCGTCGAACCATTTTCCTTCATATGTATCTACCGCAGCATTTGAATTATTATCGCACATGATGGAAATAACGAACACATTCACATCCTTCTTACTTGTAAAACCAATTGCAATGCGATTGTACACTGTCGTGAATCGACGTAACTAACTATCGTAATGTTTAACAACAGAATAAGGTGTACGTACATTCGAATATCAGGAAACATAAACAGAACACAAAACACGAGAATTCTGTTGAACTGTAAGTACAATATCACTGTTATATGTAAACATGGTATGTATGTAAACATAGCAGCGACGCGACGTGTCATTTCAACGTTGATGGACATTGTATAAAATTTGAAATACATATCTCACGCAATACTAACTTTTTTACATATTGTAACCTAATATCTTTTCTTTTTGTTCCAAATGGCACGAGAAATCAATTAGTGCAAAGAAAGAAAATCACAGGATTCCATGCAAAACATGTGCAATTGCACTTCGTGACTGTACCGATGCATTTTTAAACAAAACCGCACTGCGCAATGACAGAGTTTGATAAACAATGTAAAATTTTCCTGTACAATTTTGTTATATCTGCTATAGCATCAGAGCAATGTAACCCGACCAGTTACTACACTTATCCTTTATATTTAATTCAGTATTCTATAATTGATCTTTCTACAAAACAATACGCGATACAGAGTGTGAAAGATAAATGCCTAAATGAAACTTCGTCAACGTTGTCTGATTGAACCTAATGTCTTGTGTCTTTCCATAGAACGAAATAAATGGCTTACTGTTCTATATAAGAGATCGTTAGTTTGTAATCCGAAGTTGAGACGTATTACGCGCTCAGTGATTTACGAAGTTTCAAGGTGCGACGCGGAAATTGTTTGATTCACTTTCGACCGGTTCTGTCGCGTTTAAATAAAGCGTGTTGCACAGTAGTTTGTGACGGTGATACGTTGCTCTGGAAGAAATGCAAAATTACTCTTGTACGGTTAATCCTCTGTGCTTTTCGTCGTTAAATGTCGCGTCCAGAATTTCAAAATCCTTTATATACGCTGTCTACCTATGGAACGTGTCTTACAATAGATGGCTTTTCTTTCCATTTGCGAGGCTTTACGAACTAACGATATCCGTAATCCGTCGTCCGAGTTGATTATGGTTAGTTAAATGAGTATTGGCGCCATAATTTCGGCCGATAACGCGGAAATGTTGTTTTTTGGATATTTGTGCTTTTTGCAATGTTAAATACTCTCATTTCCATACTCATTAAAATGAAGTTATTCCTACAACAAGTACAACTTCTTATATTTCTTTAATTGTAAGGACACTCTCGTACTATTTAAAAACTTTGCGATAAGAATTCCAACAATTTATAACTTTCCCGAAACAAATTAATTGTATTTTAATCATCAAGGTTTAATTAAAATGTAAGGTGTTTTATAATTCTAAAACTACCAAGTATGATACGAGATATAACAAATGGTATTTTATTATTCACTACTACTAAATATCGATACAATGATTAAAGATAATAATTGCTGTCACTAAATTTGTTAAAATTATCGCGTATATTTTTCTAAAATATCTGCTCGTTCTTGCAAGTAATTTTCGCGTGGCCGTATAGTTTGCCAGATGAAAAAATGAACGCCAGTTCCAGAATTAGCTCATGTCTTCGACTGAATTCATCGCAACAAAAGCCCTCGCGTTGAATCGTTTGGACGCTGCAAGTAGTGAAATAAGCGACACCCGTATATATGGGTTACGCGGTCCGAAACTTTGTTGACACCCTAATTCGTGTGTCGTAGCAGTCAACATATTAAATATGTTTATACGAGTTTGTGTTATTAAGGACGACGGTAGCGACGTGCTTAGTGTAGTTGGCTGCTAACGTCTAGGACCCGGGTTCGAATCCTGGGCACCGAGTTTTACACTTTTCATGGATCGTCGACGTTGGAGATCGTCCGGAATGGAGGAAGGAGACCACCAAACCGACGTCTAGGCTACACCGTACTGGCTGCCACGAAGCGCGAAGCGTTTCATCTCACGGGAGGAATTTCGAAGAAAAGGGATCAGGGGGAACAATCGAAAGACTGCTGCCCCTGTTTCCCATAAGGAGGGACTAACCACCTACATCCGCCGCTGTCCACCAAAAATAGCGTTTTTGGAGTTTGTTTAACGTTTCACTCCTCTAACGCCCAAAAGAACCCCCTTAATGTCGTTAAGTAAAAAAAAAAAACAAAAAGATATTGAAGCCAAGCGAGACAAAAAAAATAAAAAAAAAAAAAATCGGGCAGCGGAGAGGATCGGAATTCTGAACGGGGCAAGTTGCAGTATTGGAAATCAACATTCTATGTGGTCGATTGATTCTCAAAATCTGTCGGGGAATCCCCTCCAGACTCCGAAGGAAGCGCTTCGCGGAATGCAGAAATTAGGTGTGTCAGCAGAATCCGGCGTGTCTTGAGGACAAAATTACCAAGCCAGCTACCTATCGCGGGCTTGGCAACCGATCGTCCATTTTGCACTTTTTTTTAATTTTTGTAAAGTAATAAGAAAGATTCCTCCATTTTCTATCAATCATTTTCAATCACTTATATTCCTATTTTATTCATGAATTTTACAAGTAACGATTTAAGAGTAGCTCAGATTACAAGGTTTATTTTAATTATTTTTATATTATTATTTTAGTAGTTTGTGTGAATATTTGTTGATGAATATGTATAATTATCTTTACAAATTTTATATTAGTTCCAATTTGTCGAGCAAGTCCAGTTAGGGAGCAATATTGCAGCAAAGGAGCCTTATAATGAAATAAAAATCGTATTACTTATAATTTACTGTATTTGTTTGCCAGAAAAATTAGTTACAAGCCAAGAATATTTTACTTTTAGTGAATAGTATACGTTACGAAAGATGTTTGAGGTAGGTTAGATTACTATTTCTTCTGCCGCTGCAATTCTGAATGATCTTGGTACACAATTTACAAAAATGTGTGTGCAACTTCTATCTCCAAGGCTACGTAACAAAATATACGAGTCAATAAAAAAATCAGAGAAATTTTCGGAGTACTTTTCTTTAAAAAAAAAGATCGTTTCTTTTTAAAGTTCTTTTTCTATTTAAATTTCTATTTCTACTTAAATAGAATTCTCCATGAAATTTATCGGTGAATCAAATGTGAGTAAGCCAACATACTATGTAATTTCGTGTCAAATGCTATAAACTGTTTAAATTATTTTTCTTTCTCCATAAGATTGAGTTCTGCTTTTTTTTTATTAATTTCATATGTATACGGCTCCTTGCTATTAAAAACTAAAATTAGACGATGATTTATGATTCATGATTTATTTTTCAAGTACTAGAAACTTCACGAAGTTAACGAACTAATGAATAGCGATATGGTGATAGTTGATGTATCGATTGATTGTCTTTGAGAGCTTGTATTTCTTGAAACTCTCAATCTTTCACGATTACATATCGAACTGTACACTATCTACTTTAGTTATAGGGTAATTATGCAATATGGTAAAAGAGGCGAGTTCGAGAGTCTCATAGTATGGATAAGACCAATTAAGCTGAATACAGGTCAAAAAGTTTACGCCAGATTTACAGGAAAAATTTCTCTGTTTCCAACGTTATCTTAATATATAAAAGCGTAAAATAGCTTTATTTACCACACAATCCACTGTAAAACGAATCATTCTAATAACATTGATTTTAGAAACTATAATAAATTCATTGTCCATTTGTTATCCTATCTGATGCGTACTATCCGGTCCGCGAATCTTAAATTCTTTTCTCTAACATCACTTTGATCTTGAAAGAAGTATATTTTTGCTCGCATAAACTAGCCTTAAATCTTCCTTACTTCTTGATCCTACTTCAATGGAATTTGTATTCGTAGTTACGATTAGTCTTCTCAAAATATTTTGTTTCGCCCTATATATATATGTCACTTTCGTGTTATATACTTCGTTTCTCGCCTATATTAATCGTGCTTGTAGTACAACTATCTTAAACGAACTTGAAGTATCGTGTCAATAGATACAATATGATGCTTGATTGTACTTAACTTTTATTCGCGATCATCTTCATTGTTCTATATAGCTACGACAGCGAGAAACGTTTTCGAAGCGTATAAACTGTTCCTCCAGCGTCAATACAGAGGTAAATTATTCTCTGTTTCGTCATGTTCCTTGTTCTGTAATTCTGCTAGGTACGAATCAATCTCGAGTTTGTTTAACGTTATTTGCATCAGTTTGTTTCACAGACTGTTACGAAATGCTATGCACCTTTTCATTGTTTCTTTGCAGCGGTATATAATAACTATAGATATATGTAAGAATTTTCTTAAGAGTTTGAAAAGTCACTATTATCTTAAAATCTTTATATAATTTCAATTTTATATTGTAATTTTACATAATTTTACATATGGGAGAATTAAATTATTGCAGCATAATAATACAATTATTTCCTTTCGTATGTTAGTTAATTTTTAGGTACAATAAAAATTATGTGTGAAGTATACGAACTTACAGATCATTACATCTAAATATATTATACGTTGAAAAAACTTTATGTTTTAGTATAATTAATATACGTATTTTTTAATTCTAGTAACAATAAAATTACAATTTATTATATATAATTTTCAATGTTTGACAAAAACAGGTAAGCAAAAAAAAAAAAAAAATGAAACAATGTCTAAAACCTAATGTCTTGTGTCTTTTCATAGAACGAAATAAATGGCTTATTGTTCTATATAAGAGATCGTTAGTTTGTAATCCGAAATTGAGACGTATTACGTGCTCAGTGATTTACGAAGTTTCAAGGTGCGACGCGGAAATTGTTTGATTCACTTTCGACCGGTTCTGTCGCGTTTAAATAAAGCGTGTTGCACAGTAGTTTGTGACGGTGATACGTTGCTCTGGAAGAAATGCAAAATTACTCTTGTATGGTTAATCCTCTGTGCTTTCCGCCGTTAAATGTCGCGTCCAGAATTTCAGAATCCTTTATATACGCTGTCTACCTATGGAACGTGTCTTACAATAGATGGCTTTTCTTTCCATAATGCGGAAATGTTGTTTTTTGGATATTTGTGCTTTTTGCAATGTTAAATACTCTCATTTTCACACTCATTAAAATGAAGTTATTCCTACAACAAGTACAACTTCTTGTATTTCTTTAATTGTAAGGACACTCTCGTACTATTTAGAAACTTTGCGATAAGAATTCCAACAATTTATAACATTCCCGAAACAAATCAATTGTATTTTAATCATCAAGGTTTAATTAAAATGTAAGGTGTTTTATAATTCTAAAATTACCAAGTATGATACGAGATATAATAAATGGTATTTTATTATTCACTACTACTAAATATCGATACAATGATTAAAGATAATAATTGCTGTCACTAAATTTTCTAAAATTATTGCGTATATTTTTCTAAAATATCTGCTCGTTCTTGCAAAAAGTAATTTTCGCGTGGCCGTGTAGTTTGTCAGATGAAAAAATGAACGCCAGTTCCAGAATTAGCTCATGTCTTCGACTGAATTCATCGCAACAAAAGCCCTCGCGTTGAATCGTTGAGCGTCGACGCTATGCGATCCGCGCTCATTTCCGGGCATGCCGGATGATGAATAGGTTCACTTTCTGGCCATAAAGGCGATTTTACGGTGGTACGATATCGATGATCTTCATTCCGTAAGTTTGGTTTAATCTTTAATTACATTATCGAGACAAAACCATAGGGCTTGTTGTGCGGCGAAAACAGACCAAAGATAACGATTTATTTAATATATTTACGGTATACTTAAACGCATTCACAGCGGAGAAGTCCATTCAATCATCCATATTAATCATACACAAATGGAAACTTATTTCTTATAAATTTGCATTCATTCTTTCATGATATATTTTTGCAATTTTCTGAATATTAGTTTCTAAATTTACGATTATGATATTTTGGTTAATATCGATTAACCCTTAATGATCGATGATTCTGTAATTATATATGATATTATACGACTAAACGCTCATAATGCTAGAAACGTTCATAAATTAAAAATAAGAAATTTATTGATACTCCGCAAATTTCAAATCTCAAAACTATATCGAAATAAGGTCAAGCAGAATCGTAAATGAATAACGATTAGCTTTTAAAGAATATAGATAAATGTTGATATTTTTTATTTGTGTGATGCTATAATATTTATTATTCAAAATTGTAGCTGCGGTAAATAAAAGTGCGAACTGAACTTTTCAATGAAACCTGCAAACTATTTCAAAAATAAGTGTTTTGTATGTTTGGATAGAAAGTAGAAAAATCTTCTCTGACAGAATTTATGTAAAAATACCAAATATGCATGAGCATACTGCAAAGTATTATTTTTGTGACATCGAGTTGAGATATGCTATTCCCATTTATATTTATCCCTTGTCTCAGAAAAATGAATATTTAAATTTTCTGAACTATACACTCCTTTGGAAAGCAATCAGATGTTTCCAGTCACGTTTAACGTTTGACGAGAATGAATTAAAATAGAGAGATCACGAGATTGAGAGATCGGTTGGTCAAAGCTGACGTCCGTATGTCTGCTTTGAGAAATGTAAAACCCCAGTTAATTCAGCCTTCTCGAGTGATCCTTGACCTAAAAAAATTATGTTTCGCGTTTGAATGAAGCAAGCAATTTCCTTTCGTATACGCACCATTCTTTCATTTTTCTATGACCGATTTTATTTCCTGCGTATTCTCATTATAGAGTTGCTAACTTGAACTACGTATCTCTCTCGTTATACTCACAGTTTATTTCTAGATAGCTTTTTATTCCATAGAGAATTTATCTTAGAATTTATTCAAGCTAAACACTCATCGTTATCTGATATTGAAATTTTTAAAAAATATGAAGTAACTGGATCTCTTATAAGGTTAACGTTTCTGTACGTAAAATCGCCAAAAAATTACGATGAAATAATATAAAATATATATTATTCTTTTCTTCGTATAATTGAGTGTATTTAATTATTATTTGAAAAATAATTTTCATTATATTTCTCAATTTAATATCTGATTAAATGGAATATAAAATAAAACGAACCAAGGAAATGAATGTAGAGCACTTAAAATAATTGCCATCTTTCAAAATTGAATATTCTATTATTATTTTAGTACGCATCATATATCGGTTGTTTTATTTGAAATAGAACGTGTTAATCAATTATTTTTAGAAAGCCCTTCTTTTTCATGGAAAAATTTTGTTAGGTTCGAAAATTCGTGGAAATCAAAGCCATCATTACCTAGTATTCACTACGTGTTTCGACGTGTACTGCGTGGACTTCAAGATGCTCGATTTCAAACTCACGCTCATCTGTCGTTAATAGAAATGTAATCGATTCTGAAGGACCACGACTATTGCTGCCAATCCAAAATGTTATTCGCATGACCCACATTTAGTTTCTCCACGCGAAACGAATTTTCATACGGATAAAATAACGTGAATTGCGCAAACACGCATGATCACAGGCGAGTTAGCTGTCCATTAAAAACTGTCGATGTCTAATATGTGTTCCATCATTCATAGTGACTTTCGTTGATGAATTAAAAAAACATGGAAACACGAAAGTGATATCTATTAAATTATTTAAAAATACAAAATACGAAAAAATATTTTGTAATCGCAGTATCTGTTGGTATAATTCAGTTAGTACGTAGAATTCTAAAAAGATTCTGGAAGATTTGCAAAGGAATGTGCAGATAAAAAATGGATATTCAAAGATTTAAATATACGTATGTAACGCTAAAACCTTCAGACTTAAAAGAAGGTTTTGTAAATAGAATCTTCATAGGACGACGGTAGCGCTGTGGTTAGCGTAGTTGGTTGCTAACCTTTACAGACCCAGGTTCGAATCCCGGCACTCATAGTCAAATTTTTCACCATTCCTAGATGTGAACAAGGAGCGGTCCCGAATGGTAGAAAGAAAATCCCCCAACCAAGATTTACGTACAAATCTGGCAATTTTAACTTACAAAATAAGATTTAGGATAAGGCAGACGTGAGGGAAGAAGGAGGTAAATATTGTGGGTGCTTACCCGAAGGAGTAGTTAGGTGATAATGAATACTTTGTCACCACTAACCCGAGTGAGTTACAATGCAATAAATGGGAGATGGATCCCGGAATATGATTACGTTATATTAGTTATAATTAATATTAGTAATTAGATTTAAGGAATAAATGGGGTTAGGTTAATAACGAAAACGTCCGTTACCTGAAAGTTATCGACGGACGACTGGTACCTGGAATAAAAAACGCCTATCTTATATATACACACATCCATCCGTTGAGACCGCGAACAGTCAAACTACCTCTTGCGTTGAGGGGATCGTCGTGCCAAGGGTGGTGCCAAGGAAGGAGCCGGACAGGGTGTTTGGGTAGTTTAGTGGCCTACTACGTGCGCTATTCAAGCGTTGTCCATATTTTGCACAGTTTCTACATATATCTCTGAATTTTTATAACACAATAAAAAAAAGAATTCCTTCATTTTTCTGTAAATGTTTCATTTATGTTCATATATTTTGATATCTATGGTAAAAATAGCAAAAGCTATTGTATGCTTAATGTTAATTGTACAGACTAAAAGATTTATTAACAAATATTTTAATAGACTCGTATGAATATATTTTTTAATGAATATGTATAATTATCTTTACAAATTATATATTATTCTGAATCTATCAAAAAAGTCAAATTATTAATGAAAAAGAAATAATTAATCATGAAAGTCATAAAAATTAGTAATCGACATATTGCTGGACCACATGGCTCATTGGGATTTCCTATCTTTCCTAGTCCGTCAGCACTTTCACTTTTCCCTCACCGTAGTTCATCGGGTTTTTTTCCCAATGATTTTTCCGCGATACTACAAGATTAGTAATAGAAATATTTTATACCTATTTTCGATTGAAATGTTTTTCAAATACTTTTAAGATTGTTCAATTACAAATATATATATTCATCTCATTATTACGTTTCGTAAGTTATGTTTTATTTCTCAAAAAGTAACCGTTTTCTTGTTAGGTTTACACGATGGGTTTATCGATCCACTGGTTCCAGTGTATCTTAGGTTTTAGTGGTTTCCCAGGCCTGCTGCCCTTTTTTACAGACACGTTGCTCAGCATCCACAAAAAAGTTAGAAAGTCAGAGTTTAGTCGAGCAAGTTGGAGTAAACTTGTGCTAAAAAAAGCATATCGCTCTTCTTGCCCGGGGAACGTATCTATAGATTCAAATTTTACTATCTCAAAAGTTGAAGATGAGAAATTAAATTGGCCGAGTCGAAACGAATTATCTTTCATAGTACTTATATTAAAAGAATTTTATAAATCTAATATTTCTTACAAACGTGTATGTAGTATTTTATGCTCTTTAGATAATAACATTTTTTATGAGTTTTTGGAAAACTTTCCTAAAAGTTACAAAGAAAGAAATATATTTACAAATGTAGTACGAAAACATAATCGTGAAAAATAAGGAAGAGTGATAAATTACTGATAAATAAGTAACAGAGAATCGTCTTTTTCTTTTACTTATTGTATGTATGCCTTGTAAATGTCCGCGTTGCTTGTGAAGTGATTTAATACGAACCTCCCAGAAATTTTTTTATTTAAAAATTCTCTATTACGATAAAGGTAGTTCTTCATAACGATAGTTTTTCACCACTATATATATCACGTCAGTGTCATTAGCAATATTAAGTAAATATAATTATCTGTATATGTAATATTTATCTATCTATTCTAAATTTATTTAAAATGTATATGATACATTGAAATAGGGATTGAAAATTAAATCTGTTATGACTTTAACTACAATAAAATATATATTACTGTACATAGGTGCATTCTATATAACAAAAGATGTATCGATGATTGAAATTTACCATTACTAAATTTCGTATCTAAGAAGGGAATTCTAAAAATACTAAATTTGCTGTTTCTCACATAATACACAAAGGAATATGATGTAAAAATTTACAAATCATAAATGATTTTTGCAACCTAAGCTTCAAGGTGCCATATATCATGTCGTCGATTAATACCTTAATTTACAATATTATAAAGTACAAATATTTTTATCCTCGTTGCAAAATCAAATTGAGTATCCTTTAACTTTCTAACGCTAGAAAAACACTGACGAATTACGCATGATATCTCTTAATGGCTCGATAAATTTTCCAATCGGCTACGTACATATATATCTAGTGGTGACGAGAGAGCATATTTAATTCTGAAACGCGCGACAACTGACCATTGTCGTGACGCAATTCGGATACGGATAAATGGAAAGCAATAGGAGCCTATATCTGATTTTTCGGTTGAACAAAGTTCGTCACTCACTCCTCGATGTTGTTATGGACACATGGAAATCTCTACTATCATCTAAACTAGGACAATGGAAATATTTTACACGAGCAATTTTTGAAAATAACAAAAACAGTTTAATAATACCGTGATAACTCCGACTTTCCACATTTCCAATCTGCATTGTTTCCATTGTTTTCGGTTTTCCGCTTGTTCACGAGTATAAAGCGTGTACAGTTTCCGCTTAACTATCCGATACATGTTTCAAAATGTTCAACATTTCGCCCTCTCTCCCTTTTTTTTAAAGAAAGGGAAACGGTCTTTAGCTTTACCTGTCGTTTCTCTTTCTTTTTGCTTAAATGTTATTTTTTAATCTTTGTTCTTAATATTTCGTTTTTTGAAATTCTTTGTCAGTATTATTGTTGTAATTTCGCGACTAGCCCACGTGGCGAGCATAGTTATGTAAATATTCAAGTAAAGTTCTTTCCAATACTTCTTCAAATTCTCTCCATACCTTAACAGTCATATATTTTTGGAACATAGACTGCTAGCCATATTGACGATGAGATTTGCTAACATTTGTTACAAATTGGATGCTTTTCACTGTGTCTACCTTCTAGTTGTTTTATTATAAATCTGTTATTTCACTCGCATCATGTGTGTTATAATGGAAAATACTAAAAAAAAGAAATTTTCCAATATGCGTATCGAGTAAGTGTTCTAATATTTACAGAGCAGTGAACAAAAGAAGGTTTAAATATAAGTGATACAAAAAATATCATAATTTTATAAAGTGAAATTGTATTTGACAAGAGCTGTCCGGTAGTCTACATATTGTTCCAAAAAACAGATTGGGATCTGTTAAACGTTTAGGTGCTTTTTAATTACGATTTTTAATTGTTTTTATCTGCATTTAATAAGATATAGGAATTACAATGACAATAGTCATTTCTGAACCATAAGTGGTCTTATTTGTTCGGTTTATTCGGTTAAAAGGAAAGGAATTTGTATACTGAAGTTGTTGAAGCTTCCTTCGTAAGGAGTTGATCAAATGATAAAGCTTTTAGAGGAAGCTCCAATAACTTTGCTTTTCATTAAGAGCTTTTAGAGGTTCTTATATAGAGCATTTATATTTGATGAAGAAATTAACAAATGTTATATTTTCCCCACGGTGAATTTTTCCTCGTCAATTCATGTCAAACGAATTATCGATAATTCGATAAACTAAGGATTTAATATTTTCTTCCCTTTTATCTGCAAGACTGCAATTTGTGTCGATACTCTCCACGCTCGAGCCGTTATTCGCGCATATCTCGTTGAATTTTAAAGTTTGATACGTAGTACGAGAGGATAGAATTCTCCGGTAGGATTTTTCAATCGAGCGAATCACGCCTCAGTATCATTTCTCACTTTCTTTTCCAGTTAGAAGAATATATTTCTTTTTTATCTCAGATTCACGATATATTACGTAGCTACGTGTGTACGCGTATATGCGAAAGATCGAATCTTCATTGCGTTGAATACACGTACTTTCGTTACAAGATAAATAAAAAATGCGCGTACAGAATTATCGTATTTTGCAAAATAATATTTTTCTTATTGTATTCTCGAGGAGTTCGCTCAATCAATTCAAAACTGTTCTTTAATTTGATATTTTTATTCAATCGTAAAAATAAATGACTAATGGTTTATTTGACAGTTCGAATCCGGATTAAAGCATGAATTCTACCCATAATTTTGTACTAAATATAAATCTACATTTCCTAATAGAAAACGTTTCTCTATTTGTTAATTAATTTTTTATCAGCCGATATCGTTTATATAGAAAACTGTAAATAATTAAAAACGAATATTAGACAATGGAGTTTGAATTTAATAAGACGCAGTAAACTTCGTATAAAGAATATAAATTTCCCAAAGGATTATTAAAGCCGCTGAAATAAATCTTTACTTTATTAAATATCATTTTAGTACGGAAACGATAAACAAATGTTCCATCTAAATGTTTCGTTATTTAGTTAACTAAATTTTTGCCAATTGGAACAGGTGGCTACCTTGCGCGTCGCCTACGATAGAAAACAGCACCATAGACTTTCAACACCTAATATGACAATTTTTATTCTTTTATATTTATTATTTATTTTTTATAGTCTTCTTACTCTGGATTAGGACGAACTTCTATTTGATTTACACTTATGGTCTATTTTACTAATCACCAAGTTTAACGTCCATCGTATTTAACGTGATTTTTATTACATTAGGCAACAATAAATCAAAAGAATTTTTTGATGTTCTAAAACATTCTATAGGATCGTCTAATTCTAATTCTGTGAGAAGGCTACTTGTAGCTCTAAACGAATTATTTCTGTTTTAATAATTTTCGAACCTATACACGCTTTCTTATGTTTAGGTCTTTTTCTATTTCTTCTGCAATTCTTTCTATTGAAATCAAAGCAAGACTTCTGACAGTACCGTATAGCATCGCACAACAATATGTCGTCTGTCGATCTTTCGTGGTTACGATAGCTCAATTATACTTTGCGAACACGGATAGCTAAGCACTTACATGAATAGCTAGGTGCCAATCTACTAAAATATTAGACGTGTCTGAACGAGTGTATTCAGACAGGTCGACAAGGTTCATTAAGCGGCGAGTTGATCGACTCGATCAACTTTAGTCGAGCTGTAACAAGCTTTAGAATCGCTCAGTGTAATTACTGACGCTAATATCATTAACGATAATCTCTAATTATGTAAATTATGAATTATTATTATACTGTAGCCGAAGATATGGAATCTAATGTTGACGCGTACGAAACAGCTAGTACAAAGAACACTAGTTTACACGAGCTAAATATTCCCAATCACCGATTCACACACGCCAGTTAGCAAAATTAAAGTTCAATTTGAGTGCTTTCCAGTGAAATAACGAAATTTTAATTCAATGAAGCATTTTAATTAAATATTATTTTCACGAATCACGTATTAATGGATTTTAATATTTTCAACAAAATATTACAGCTTTCAAATGTTACTAATTAAGTGCCAAAAAAATGTTTAAGGCACTTTTAATTTGAATACCGCAACTTTGAATGTCAGAGATAATAAATCATGTTTTTTCCATACTGAATATTTACAAAACATAATATTATCATGTGTAATATGTAATATAATATTTTCCCTGAATCATATACTTGTAATTCTATGTTTCTACAAGCTGATCCAGGTTCACGCTAGAGTTGAATGATAATAACTGTTCCATGTTGTATGTTGAAATCAAAATACTAACTAGGTTTGCATAGATTAAGTATTAGCAATCATTCGAGTGAATTGGGTTAGCTAGCTTTATGCGAATTAAAAATATTATAGCGATCAGAATTATAGTGATCTTTATTTATTATATAGATTTATTTACTGTGATTGAAACAGACGACTATGAGTCTAATTAATTTTAATTTTATTTCCTAACAGGAAATATTTTTATATCATTATATATTCTTGTAAGAAGGAATACCTTTTAAGAATATCTTTTAAAGGAGAAGATCTTTTTCTTAGAAAAAATGGAAATGAGAAGAGCTCATAAGAAGTAGCTTTAAAAAAAAAGAAGAAAAGAAAAGGGAAACAAACGATGTACGCCCTAAGCTTCTAGCGAAACTCTCTTTCCAAGTAATTGTTTGTTTTCATAGTTCACGTTTCTTTGCCTGACAAAATGAACATAGAAATGGATTAAAAACGAATAACCTTATTACCTTTTGCCGGGGCCAATAAATCGATACAATGCCACATTTCTTGCACAAGATGCAGAAATAACTCGGAATTAACTGAAGAAAGAAGGAGGAAGAGTAATAAACGAGGGTTGAAAAAGCAGTAATACTTTAAGTCCTATGAAAGAGAGCTGAGTAAGCAAATAAGACGTCTGTTATTAAGAAACATTAATGATTACGCCTACGGAGACGATGAAACGCGAAGAAAAGTGGAGAACTACAGATAATAAAAGTGTCAAAAGACTGGGAGCAAATTCTGCAATTAGCGTTTGATAAATTGGCTTATCATCGTGCCTTTCATGAACAACAAATTGGTTATATCTATCAAAGCACTATTAATTTAAAAAATAGGATCGAGTTACTTAAAGCGTGTTCGTTAAACATGGAAACATGAAAAGCGTGAAACACGTTTATTCGTTTAACGTTCTATTCTTAACTCAGCTTAGCTCAACAGATGTTATTAATTCGTATCTTCACTGATATACAATTTTATTAATTCCCATTTTTATCGATATAAAACAAGCGATTTCAAGAGTTCGTTTTTAGGTATCTCTATGTAAATTTCGCGTTTTCTTTGTTTTTATTACGAATTACTAATTTTTGCACTATATTTTATCATTACAGCGAACATTATTAATATTTTATAGATGTCATTACATCTAAATACAATATATGTATATTTGTGGTATTGGCACCTTATACAACGATACATTATTTTAATATTACAACGGTAAAATTTATGAAACAATATAAGGTACAATTTTCCCTACAAACATAGCTAAAAATTAAAAACTAAAAGCTAAAAACAATTGAGAAGTGAATAAAAATGTGTTATAAAGTAACGTATTAAGATAAATACTCGTCGTTAATACGTATTAGCGTCAGAACTTATGAATCATCAATTTATTTATGCCATAAAAAGACAAAAGATTGTGCCTGTATGGCAGTATGAGAAATGCAGAACTAAAGTAAATTATATACTTGCTCCCTCGATTTAGAAATAACTGTAAACTCTTTCAATAATTTCATGATAGTTTTCCTTATATCTATCAGGGCTTTCTTATTCTTTTGAATAAATTTCAGTATTTCTACTATTTACGTATCTGATATTTAGAGTTTCATTTATGAATACCGGCAAGTTTAACATTCTGTTCAATGTGTGAGAAGCAACAAATTCTCCAACCTGGAAGGCGCTCGAACTATACGAGCATCAAACGATCAATCGAGTCAGTGAACCAGATATACCGAATGCAACTTACATGTTTGGAGCTTTGGTTTTGGAATTGCTGTATCAATGACTCACTATGTGGACCGTGATATCAAACTCAATCGTTATCTCAAAACATCGACAGTTATCTTGTAGTTTCGTTGAGAACACAGATAAAATATAGAGTGCAGATAGAACGTTATTCATTTGCAATGTCTATTGTATTCTTATAATGAATATTCGGATTATTTTATCATTGTAAACAACTTTTATTAGAAACAGATTTTCGACAACGATTGACCACAGTTGATGTTAGAACTTCGATCAACGATATCCTTTTACTTTTGTTTAATTATCTTTATTGATAATATCAATTTTTGTTGCGAAATTATTTATTCATTTACTTGTTCATTTTTAATCGGTTACTCAATTATATTCACAACGTCGACATTTCAAGATATGATAAATGAACGATTATGGAAGCATTGTGTCAATGTCAAATGACATTCAATTGTTATAAAAGCCAATAAAATTTTATTAGCCAGAGTTTATGTCATTGATTGCCGTTAAATATCATTTTTAAGATCGTTCATAGTATAATGGATAAAAGATAAAGGATAATAAATCAAATAAAAAGGAAACAAAAGAGGGAAAGAGCTATTGTTGCCGTATCCAGCAATCTTCAATTGGCATATAAAATTCAGGAGAGCTTAATGTTTCTCTGTAATAAAAATTTGATCAGAAATTTTATTGTCAATAACTCACTCTTCCATTGAAAGAAGTTCTTTTTATCATCACCAAGGTTTCATCTCCTCTCCTTGCTGACGAAATCCATTTGCCATTTTATGTAACTTCGTCTGCTTTTAACATCGATACTTTGGCGTACCTCGATAAATTGCCATAGCAGCTGACATTTGACACAAATAGAAAAAAAGGAGAGAAGTAAAATAAAGCTGAACGATCCGTCTAAAGTTCTCCTTTCAGGAATCACCAAAATCTATTTTCAAATGCTTTTGCATTTTTTAGAAACATTTACAGAAATAAAAGTAATTATGTACATTGTGATTCAAATATACACAATACATTTACACATTATTTATACATTATATAAACGATCAAGCGAAGTTTCATTTTTTGAATGTTCGATAATAAGAGCAAAACTATATATTTAATTTCATAACTTATTAAAAGAACAGTTTTGGTATTTACTATTATTTGGAATTTTATAATTCGTATCTTACTACAAAATTTTAAAAAATCCCTGGAAATACGTGCATAATCGAAATCCCACCATAGAGTTTCCTCAAACAAAAATCCTAACTCTGTATCTTGAGTATGGAAGTTGTATCTCTTTCATCTGATAATTATCCAAGCAGTTTCATTAAAACCATCACATTTTGCCATACAGTTTATCTACCAGTTTTTCTTTTACCCGCTACTGGAAATTAAAGTTTACCGCATTGTAGGTATGTTCATAATTCTCATCTTAGTAAAACTCTCCTTTCTCATAATTCTAAAAACCTCTTTCTCAAAATACCTAATCATAATCGTTACGTTCTTGCCTGCTGCCACTATATTTGTAATTCATATCATAATAGAAAATTTCTACAATTTTTTCCTTCCGAAAATGTATATACATGATCGAGAAGCGATCCAAATTTTACCATAGAATTTCTCCACGCGCAAAATCTACCAATCCCTGTGCTATCATGAAAATTACATCTTTCCCATCTGGTGACTATCCAGGGAATATCGACCACCATTGAACACCAGCCAAGTTAAGAGCTCCACGTGCTGTCAACATTCGTAATACCGAGTAGAGTGGTTTCTATCCGCATTGGCTGTCGTTTAACGGTTAACGCATAGAAAGGAAGAAAAAACGGGCAGAAATGAGCGGAGGAGAGGAAAAAAAAGAAAAATAGAAAGAGATGAGATGAAAGTATATTTTATAAACGATCGGTTGCGGCCAATGATTCATCGAAACACCCCTGGGAGCCGATGTTTCGCATGAGAATTAAGGTCATTGCAGGGGGACTCGACCGTTAATTTCATCTTCTTCTCTGGCAAGCGACGAAGCATCGCGGCGCCTAGCATCCCACACAAGCTCACGCACTGATGCACGTGCACATGTGTGACCCGGTTGCGCGTGCTGCACTATCCCGAGCCATGTACTTTGCGTTTGCGTTCCGCAAAAGGGGATGGAGGATGGTTTATTGATCGCTCGAGGAAGAAACGATTCTGCGTCTCGCGTCTCGCGATCATCGCGAAACCCATCGGTTGCTATCCGTCCACCTTGTTCGAACCAGTCTTTCTTTTCATATTTTTCTACGTGTGGCGAGTTATCGTAATCTTCCCGTTGCTGATGTGAATGATGTTACAAAGCTTATGGACAACCAGATAAAAACGAAGATTTAACGGAAGATCTCTCGTTTAAGATTCCTCCCTTAGAAAGGGCTATAGCAACCTGACAGTTTTAAAAAATTGAACTGTTCTTTTTCAGTCTTTTTATCCTAGTTATTGTTCACAGATCTATACAATCCAAAGTGGACGTTGTATTTCGATAGAAATAAGCTGTTAAAAATATAGATCGTTTCTAAATATTTGCTCGTCAATTATTTTCGTATCATTATTCATCCAATATGTATTGAAAAAAGGAAGATATCTGAAGAGATACGAACGTGAAGAAGAAGCGAGGCAGGATTAAAAATATTAGATGTAAACAGATACAAACGATTTGTTATCCTTCAAACTCCCATTTCCTTTCCGTTTCTACGACCATAAAAAGTCTTGAAAAATCCCACGTTATATCTTTGATAACTGATTCTAGTTTAGAAATCAAACAGAATTTTTTATTTCCTATGTCCTCAAACGATCGCTATCTATCGATATACTATCGGAACAGGTTTCAGATACAACAGATATAACTTCGTTATTTCGTCGAATGTTTCTTTGAAAAGATTGGGAAAAGAAGGCGATAAGATTACAATGAAAGATCTGAACTTTTCGTTTGATGCTTACCTACGAAAACTTAAAACTTGAAAATAATAAAATTTATATTCCCGAACATTATCTACTTTTCAGATGTCTCAGGGTAGTTCGTCTCTTTAGGAAATCACGTACCCCGTATTTTCTGGGGGGATGGAAGAGAAATATACCTAGTTAAGAAGAGATTTTATTACACCGAGGACATAACTACGTTGTTAGACATTATCCCTGTAACACTTGGAAGAAAAGGCGGAGAAAATATTTCGGTCGTTTCGTATCCGATATCGTAGATTTCATTCGAATTAATTGAGACGAATAGAGTTGCTCAAGGAAGAAGTAAATGTTCAGCGAGTTAAATGTAGGTTAGTTCTAGATTAGAGCTGACTGGACGGAGTTTGGAAGACGGGAACTCGAATTTGCGCAGAAGTTACTTGTTGCGACTCGCGTTGCGGCTGATGTATGTACGTCTACTCGCATTTTCTGCTCTCACTGTTATGCTGAATGTTCCGTTATGAAGAATTTCTGCTTATTTGATCTATTGTTAGGAACCGTCTGGTATGTATTAAAGTTTCACAATAATTCGAATAGCCTTAACATTGTCGGGACGTATGTTTTCTTTCAACGATGAACGCCATAATACTCAAGTTTGAAGTATGTGTTAATTATAATTGTTTAAATAAGATACATTATTCTATTTATAATGGGACCTTATGCATTAATAGTGATGTTAGAAAAATTATAACGATTCAGTCATTTTCATAAAAGTTATCTTGGGATATATTATATCTCTCGTATCATTATTACTCACATAAGAGTAATTGTTAAAACATTTTTCCAAAATCTCAGTTTATCTTAATTTGTTTCTTGAAACACTGTTGCTATATTTTTCATTCAGAAAACAGTATATACATGAAAGAAACAATATTTTTTTTAATCTCATAAGTTGGGACGAACCTGAAAATGTACGTGAGTTGCAAGGTATTTATTGCGAACATGCATTTCGCAAAGTATTTGAACAGTCGATTATTAATTACGTTAGTCAGGTATAATATTTAGTGCAATCATCTTTAGCACTAATTGTGTACATATCTCAGATCGTTATTTGTACTGCATACTAATTTTTTACTCGGTATAACTACTATATAAATCTTCAGAATGGTTTCAAATTTTACCAATGTAATCAGGGTAGTCATATTGTATAGTCATATAACACACATAAAATTATGTTTTCTATGTTCAGAGTTCAAATATATTCGTAACTAGATACTTAAGATCGCTTGTTAGTTCAAGGGATATTTATGTTTGTCGAGGTATATATTACACCATAACGTTCAAATAATTTTATTTTCAACTTCTAAATATTCACAAATATATACCTTTTTCATTTCCTTACGTAATACGTATAATTTCAAGAAATTAAAATTACTTGCTCAATTATCAATTTACGAGACAAATGTTTGTATCCTTTTTCTGCAAGACTTAATACATCGTTTCACAACAAATGTAAAACTTCCTGCGAGAAAAAAAGGGGAGATATTGCTATTGTGAAGTCATCTTAAGGATGAACGAGACGTCTTAACATCGTCAAACGTCCTTTCACATTCGAAGACTTTCAATTCAACTCTGGTACACAAGTACGCGTACAAACATCTTAAATCGTACTTGAGAAAATGTACAATTTCTCCGCGTTACTTGTTAGGACTCTTAAACGATAATTGGATCGACATGAAAACTCCAATTTTTCAACAATCGCTAATAGGAGAAGCACGCTCGAGACAAGCAAGATGAAACGCAGTTTCGAGACAATTTATGCGCGGTGCTGATCTACATGCTTTAATAATCGGAAACTGTTGAATATTTTATTCGACTAAAGAGATAAAGTGTCTCGAACGGGGACGCGCATCGAACAAATCGTATTTTTCGATCGTTTAATTATGTAGAACGGAGTATTTTTAAATTTATTCAATTGGAAACTCTGGAAAATTTATATGGCCGCGGATCGTTGCAAAAATAAATTGCTTTTGAACAGGACTTTTCACAGATCGTTACGAAAAAGTGGTCAGAAAACGAAGCTTAGTCTGCAATTAGTGGAATTAGAAAATAAATTGGGTTGGTACTTTAAATCACAACGCTTTCGATCCGATTACTATCGCGCCTTTGTAAAATAGTATAGTATTTTTATTTTAAATTTTTATTTTATATTTTTATTTACGACGATAGAACAGAAAATTATAATTATTTAACTAAAACTATTTCTTAATAAATTAATGTATTGCAACTACAAGTATATCGATACAATTAATCAACTGGTAACGACTAACGACAACTCATAACTCATGTTAACCAACAACAACAACCATCTTTTCAGAGTCCCTTTTAACGGTTTCCATACTTCGGAAATATGATCACGTTCGCCTTCCGACGTACCTGATTTTCCAAAAGAGTCACTTTTACCACAATACTTTCATGTTTTACCTGTACTTTTTACAGGTGCATCGAGTTTCACACGATTATTTTACGATACTATGATAGAAAATTCGAAAAAAGGCGCTAAGAGCATAGCTATTAAGTGAAACTGAAAAATAAAGAAAGAAAAGTATGACTGGAAAATTTGTATAACGAGGAACTACTTTTACTCAGTTCATAAAAGAAATAACTTAAGTAATTAAAAGTAAATTTTACGATCGGTTCGCGGAAGAGAGTATCGAAGAGATTCATCGTAATTTTATACGAAGATAATTAACTGCTAAATAAATTTATATGGCTACAATCCAAGGCGAAAGTAAATTGAACATGATTCGTCATAGACCAAGAAAGAGTGTCTGCGAAATGGCTTTCTATCCAATTATTATTACCTTTAAAAAATAGTAAATTTAAATAATAACGATGACGAAAGTGTTTGTAGTTAATAATTAAGAAAACAAAAGAAAAAAGGAGAATAAAAAGTCTTTATAGCAAAGGCAGTGATCTTCTTGTCAATTTATAAAAGACGCCTAAGAGATTAGAAGGAAACTTTATAATCACTTCGCAAAAGAGAACGTCAAAGATTCGACGTGATAATCCATGCAGATTGTCAACTCGGTTACAACTTTGTTCCAACAGTTAAGTATATGATTTTAATAATTTGAAATTACCGGTTAGACATGAATCTTAATAACTTATTTCCATAACGTTTATAGTTCTTGGAAGAACAATATCAAAGTAGTTAGAAGTACCTCGTTTTTCCATTAAGCCACAGATTAGTCAAAGTCGAAAGATCGATAATGCTATTGAACAGCCTCTACAAAGTGTTTAAATATGACGTTATCAGGATTAGTACAATATGTCCAATGTTACAGATATAATGTATTTTTAAGATATTGTTTGATTGAAAAAGCAGAAATCATGCATATTAACAATAATTTGTTTATATCTTGTTCAATCTTGTATTTTTCTAACGTTAGAAAAGTGTAATTAGATCGAAAGAGATGAAAAGAAGAACACATTAATCGTATTAATAGGTAGCGATGTAATGTTGTCTTTTATACTTCATAGTAGAGCCGAGCACTTCTAATAAACGGATTATATACAAATATCGAGTATGATGGCTTATTTGATGTTTTAATCGAACGACGAGTCGATAAAAGAGCAGAGTATCGCAAAATGCAAATAACGCAATAATTAAACATTGAGAGACACATTCGAAACTTTTGGTCTGAATTTCGGTGTAATTACTGCACAGTCCTTGTTTGTATCGTTTCTGTGTATCAAAAATATAACTTGTGTATTTCAACGAAAATTTCAAATATATTCCGTATTTTACGTGGAGTTTAATTAAAGTACATTTGCACTTGTAAGTACATATTTGTTAGTGTAATTACGGTTTCTTTCTATATTCTGCAGGATTAAAAACGTAAAAAGTATAATGGAATTTTAATATTATTTAAATAACCTTATTATAGTATTTATCTTAAATTTTATCAATTTTCAGATTTCGTTCAACGATTGCCATTACAGTTCCGAATTTTATATTTCTTCATTCAAGGATATCAGCGATGGATCATCTTTTTGTGTTACGTATTTTTTTGCGAGAAAATATTAAACGTTATGATTTCTCAAGTTTAATTCGAATATAATTCGTGCATCGAATTTGTAATCAGTCTTAATATTTTGGAAATTTGTATTTTATAGAGAGTATGAAAAATGTCGTTCGATACTAACAAATTAATTTCATAGGGAACGTTGTACCAGAGATTTAAAAAAATTATTCCATTCTTTATTAACTGTATGTACTTAGGCTTTTCCGAAATTTTCTCTTATCTGTGTAACACTACACATAAATATTCGGGTAGCACAGCGCATGAGAGATTATGGCTCTACATATTTGTTTATAATAATGCAATATATCGTCTATGTATATATATTTTATATAAATTACTATGAATTTTACACATATGAAGATCACAGGAAAAAGCATTTTAATGTCATTTTATCGCTAAACAATAGTATTTTGATGACACAGTTGACAATCGCCTGCAAAACATTTATCAATTCCACGAAAAGCGTGACGACTCTATTATTGCAATCGTATGAGATTCTATCAGACAAATAAAATACCATGAAATCCGCATTCAACTCGCGCGTGAACTTGACAGCCTTGGGTATCGCTCACCGCGATACCGATCGGCTCAATTCGATCGGAGAGAACGGGTTATCATTGTTTACGACGGGTAACAGAGGCACGAAGATAAAAATCTTATCCGCGAGTCTCGTGCGGGGTGAGTCTCTTCGGGCTTTCCCTATTGGAGCTCGACCTACATTTTGGTTACAGCGCTGGTAAATATAAACCTGACCGCAAGCCGGAGTATATTTCCTCGCTCGCGATTCGCGATAAAGAAAGTTTTCAGCAAAACAATCGGCCGAAACGCCGGGTGTATTCGAAGAACCGGAAGCGATGTATATGCGTTTTCGCTAGAAACACGGCTCGACAATGCTCCATTGTCGAATTTCTGTCACGGGAAATTGAATCTGGCTCGTTCGAACCTGGGAAATTAAACATTCACAAGGGAAACCCGAAAACTTTGAATTATGCATGGAATTTCCAGCGCACGCTACCGTCGAGTTAATTTTCACGTGAAAATCTTTGGCAAGATTCGCTGGCGCATCTTTTGTTGCTTTGGAAATAGAGAACTCTCGATGAAAGTTTGTTAGGAAACACGAGAACGAGATATAGCATGAGAGTTTGTTTTCATCTCTCGCTACTCGTTGGAGAACGTTTGGATGCTATTTTTTCAGTAGATTGATTATTGGAGGCGATTTAATGGAGTATTTTTAGTTTATTGATTCTTCCATGGTATTAAATAAAAGTGACTGGTGTTTACGCGTAGAAGACTGGAGAGGAAATTCGTGTTAATAAATGGAACGGAAGTATACTTTGTTTGTTAAGCAACTATAAAAAGAGCTTCTCTTAAATTCATGTTATATTACGTAACATCCTTTTTACCAGTTATGCGTTATCCATCTTTTTTAACATGCAATATTGGGATTTTTTATACGTATATTATTTTTAATGTTCAATCTTTAATATTAAGTGTTCGACCATTCGCGGAGAGACGCGTTCACGGTAGATCGCGTCAACGAGAGTCGTAAATTCTCGTTACGATTCGACGCCGCGAATTGGTCGATCTTCTATTTCGATTATGGTAATAAAGGTGGTTGACTAATTATAATACTGACTTAATAGTACAGACGTATTCTCAGAGACGCGTAAATAGTAAGTTACAACTGATGACTCAATGAACGAAAACCAGTCAAGACATTGATCAACGGATGAAAAACCAGTCGAGAGATGTTGACTGATCTAAGCATAAGTTCAGTAACGATGCCGTGATAAAGGAAAACTATTGCTGGGGTGCAACCACAAGTCGCTAGCGGATGGAAATGATCTCTGAACGATCTTTCCATATTTACCTGATTGAATAATAACCATGAGGACCGTCTCGACTTAAAGATCTTTTGTAACAGTTAAGAGCCTTAACAGTAAAATAAAAGTGCTTAGTTATATGGCAGTTCCTTAGGATTATTGCAGTTTGGCTAATTATATTAGCACGGCTAGTGGCCGTCTTGATCGAGGTCGCGACGGTTAATTACAAATACTTGTACTAGTACGCTCTTTTCCTATCACTGTTATCTATCTCGAACGAAACAAACGATACAATTTCTCTGAATTAAACGAGGTTCCTCGCATGGATCAACGCGAACAAAGTATTACAATAAAAATCTCGTTCTTTATTAACGTCTTAATCTCGCATTTTGTTGTCATTGGGAAGAGATAGAGCAATCTTTTTCAAAAAATGGAAAGTCACGAAGTTTCGTTAGGATTCGAGAGGATAAATATATCCAGATTAGAAAGGAGCTTAGATTCTGAATAGAATTAATGAGATTATACGAATCAATATTGGGATAAAATATGAATATGCAATTTTCGTCGCTGATCCGTTAACAACCACATCGAAGAAAGTAGGTTGAATAATTTCAAGAAAGAAGAGGAGAACCAATTCGTCGATCCCGTTCACGATCTAACTTGTAAATCACGAAACAGAAAGGTTATATTTAACGGAAGAAATAAATTACTCTAGAATAGTAAACCACCTGATATTCGTTCGGCATAACGTCGAGTATAAAGATGGATCGTATTCGAGAATTGTATCATGCCAACACGCGATGTTTTAAGCCTTGATTTTCGGTTGAATCTATGAACGTTCTCTGAGAACATTATCATGGTTTTCATTAACAGAAATATCCATGTGAATTCTCGTACATAGGAAAAATGAACTTAAGTTCCACCTAAGGTAACTTGCTGCATATTCTCTGCTGCGATTTTAATTTTACTTGAAATTCTTTTCGAGATGTTCAAAATATTGGTTTTAATTAACTTGTTCAAATATAGATAATACGTATAAAGACGACAGATAAAGGATATATCTATGTCTCTGTTGATTTTGGATTTGAATGTCATCTTGTGACCAAGAAAGAATATTTTAGCATAAAATAGCTAAAAGTGGAAAAATTAGGATCAATTAGTTGTCGAATTTTTGTAGGAGAAATTTTTGTAAAAGATCTAATTGTTAAGAGAAGCAGTAGTTTAACGTCTTTGAACCTTTTAGTGCTCTGATCAATAATAATATTTTTAAAGCTATAAAGGGACTGGAAAAATATATGTTTTAGCCTGAAATAAAACAAAAGGACAATTTTGATAACGTAGAATTAATTAACAACGTACTGAACTTTAAAACTGATCTCATGAAAAATATAGAAAGTTTCGTTGTAGTCTTCATGCGTAATTTCGCGTAATAGAAAAATACACGATGTGTACACGATGAAAACAGCGCTCAATTCAAAGTCTTAGCTCACTTACAAATGGCCAGCCAAACATACAATGGAAATCTAAAAATTTCTTTCTTTTTTAGTAACTTGTACTTTATAATTTGTCTAGCTGGACATTTGATAAATTGTTCTATCTTGATTACTAAATCATATTTCTTCAGTGAGATCAATGGGGTGGTTTCTTTTCAATCCTTTCTACGAGAGTTTTGCTGTTTTCAGAGACAAGATGTGTTGCTGTTCTTTCTTGTCCATTTCCTCTTTGATCGTTGGTATTATTAAGTCTTTACGTATATTCTATTTAAAAAAGTGAAAAATACGCTGTCTTAATAAATCCAAAAAATCTTTCAAACGATGCATTGACAAATAGTAGTAGACTTGGATAGGTAGTTTTATGGATAATTAAAAGCAAAGTGAACAGATTTTATGTGATATTTTCCGGGGAATATTTAGAAATTTTTAATGTATCGAAAATAACGAGAGACAAACTCGTCGTTTTACGTTATAAAAATAAAGACGTTGAATTTTATAAAAACTACACTCTCAACATCGTTGCTCGATAACAAAAGGAAGAAGAAGAATAGCGGGAGAAAAATCACTCATATGGGAAAAGATTATTTTGGTGCCGTTAGCAACTATTTTACAAGGGCACCGGAAATATAGAGAGATTTCTAGAAAGATATGTCGCAGCGACGTGCAATTTACAAGAATCTTGCCTTACGTACGCCCCGGGAATACCAAGAGTAGAGGAGCTTTGTCGAAGGTCCATTAAAGGAGCCACAGCAGCATCGTCATGGGGCTTCCCGCGAAGAAACTAGGGCACAAAGAAACGAGGATTACACTGCTGCGTCGGTGACACTTACAGTGTCTCGCGGAAGTATTTGAACACTTACAGAAATCTCTTATGAATATTGTATGTTGAATGAATATTGTATGCTTCACGAACATGAACACTTTGGAAACATCTTATAAATATGCATATGTACGATGACTGACGAAAGTATGACTTCCTATGAACATTTCGAAATTTTATCGTTTCTGTAACGACACGACTGTCTTGATTATTGTTCAACCATTCGCGGAGAGACGCATTCGCCGTAGATCGCGTCATTAGATTAGCGACGTGTAAGCAGTAAGTTAAACTGATGACTGAAGAACGGAAAAGACTTAAGAACGGAAAAGTAGTCAAGACTGTTCTGCGGATGAAGATCGAGTGAAGTTCGGTGACGATATTCTGGCAGAGGAAAACTATTGGTGGGTGTGTCTAACGCACGGAACAATAGGATTTATTCATGGAAATTTTGCCTAGGAAAGTGAAGGCAACGGTCATTGGCTAAGAAAAGGTTGGTAGATCAGGAAGAGTCCTAGCCGTCCCTGAGAGAAAATTGCTAGCAGGAGACATTGTATATGCAGAAAATCAGATTTCCTGTACCTTTCCGGACCATACATTTCTAAAGAATACTTTAACTAGAAAGATACTTGTCTAGTTTGAGTCTCCTTAAAAATGCCAAGATTTTTTTTTTTTTTTTTTTTATTAGAATATTTACAATCAATTCTCGTTGAGAATTTTCAGTAACTTAATTTGGCGTGATACAATGACATGGATTATAATAGTTTTATATTGTTGGTTCCAGTAGAAACTAAGGATTTAATCTAGAGGATATTTTCTTTTTAGTCTGCGGATCTGGTCCGTCGTGTCCAGTAGTTGGGCGACTAATGGGTTGTGGTGGTTGTTGACTCTTGTGTTATATCTGTTTCTGGACTTGTGTATTTCATCTTTGACTGTAGGTATCTTGAGGTCACGGTGGATTGTTTCGTTGGTAACATACCAGGGTGCATTTAATAGAGATCTTAGCGTTTTCGATTGGAAGCGTTGGAGTATTTCAATGTTGGAATTACTTGCTGTTCCCCATAGTTGGATTCCGTAGGTCCAGACTGGTTTTATTACGGCCTTATAGAGCGTAATTTTGTTCTGCGTGTTTAGGTTGGGGCGGCGGCCAATGAACCATATTGGCAACATTTGAAATGAATTTGAGAATGTATGTAAAAGTTACACGACATGTACTGAAAGGTATATATCTAATAAAAAGTTGATAGCAACATAGATAGCCATCGTAATAAATGTTGAAGACAACGCGAACTTTTATTCCACTAGATATCGAGGCTTGTTAATGTAATGGACAACTGACACGCTAAATATTTTATTCTAAATATCCTGTAGCTCCCATGTACATTTTCAAATCTGATGTAAACTGTAGCAATATGATTCTGATAATCGGGTCTCGTTACATGTGTTAATGAAATTTCATAAAGTTTCGTACAACGCACGCAACGTGTTCATAAAAACTTTTTGTAATAACTGTCCGAGTTTTTTCGCGAGTCACTGTGAGACCGAAATGAACGAGGTGGGTTGTTTCCTGTTGAGTCAGCTAGATTTTACACGATTTTATAGAGCTTTCTAAAAAGGAACTCTGCCACCCAATATTTGCTGCCAAATTTGCATAGAAGTTGGAATTCGTGAAATGAACAAATATTCGACGCGTTCGTAGAAAGAACGAATTCGTTGGAAATTGGAAGCATTGGGGGAAATTACAAGTATTCACGATACAGCACCATTGAATTCAGGCATGTATATATGCTCCTGAATGGATTAAAAACACATTGAAGCAGTAGGTCAAAATATACGGCTGTCGATGAAACTGCTAGATTACGAGTATGTTTCTTTAAAAACGAAAAGTGATTCTCGTTTACGAGCGAGTCACGATAAAGTTTGAAGGAAAGGAATAAAAAGAATATGCGGCGTAGTATATCTTCCGATAAGATCATGCCGTGGTCTTTTTATTAGACTTTGAAAATATGTAATTGTATAACTTGAATTGTATTTTTAAATTATCGTTACTTGATCTTCGTTCCATTTTGTGTAAAGTGTAAAGTGATTATTACACTGTGAATATTCGTGCAAAAATATATAAAATGTCTAAGATATAGTACTTTTTATGATATTCAGTCTTTTGTATTTACTGAGATATTGATTCGCATAAATCATTATAAGATATTATATGGCAGTATAAAGCATCTAAAAGAACTTTAACTAATATTGTACGTAGGGAAACAAATGAACAGTTTCGTGGACCGTTGAGTTGTGTAAATCAGCTTACTGCTAGTTTCATAAAATAATATCTTGCATTTATTATTTAAAAAAAATTCATTATATTTTTTAAGTCATGCAAACGTATCATAGCAAAGAATAATGTTATCTAATAATGAAATTAAATGGATGATACTTTTAAAATTTGGAACACGTAACTAAATTCGAGTTCTGAAAATCCTGACTTCCATAACAATGATTTTTATTATATAGTATATTATATTAGTAAAAATTCCTTTAGATATCGTTCTTAGAACGTAAAATGAGAAATCTACCTGGCAGAATACCTTCGCACATCATTGTAGAGCTATGAAAATTTTCCGATGTAGTTCTGTTATATTGGATCGTCGAAATAACAAGTTTCTTTAGAAAGCATAACGCGAATACAGCAACAAAAAGAAATGTAAGATTCAATTCCATTTCTCTTCTAATAAATAAGAAAATAAGGAATTGATAAGAAAATTCCTATGGGAAATGCATTTTTACGATAATATCTGACGAAAGGAAAAATATCAAATTTTTAACTTACAATCACGATTATTACATATATAGAGCGAAATTCTCGACGAATGTTGAATAATTATTGCATATAATTATTATTTACTATACTATATAATCTCTAGAGTTTTTATTACGCAATTTTTCTACCATACTTGTAATTTATAAAAGAAGTTTATGCGAATTATCAAGAATGGAACTTTTTACAAGTAAAGTAGTATGCTTCGTTTAACTTAAAAAAAAAAAAACTATAAAAGGATATAAAGGAATTAATACATTAAAAAAAGTTAATGTTCATGTAAATTACATGTGAAATATTTATACGTATATGTATCAACATTCTGGAAGATTGTAAAGTTGTTAGGAGAGTTTCATCTTATTTATAGCATCTATGGGAATATCGTTCTTCTACCTTGTACCTCCAGTGATTATATAGAGCGTGAGTCACGCAACACATTACGAGTAAATATCTTCGTAACTACTTCAGAAATTGTAACAAATGTTGTTACTGACTACTGGATATTGCTTCCTACAAGTTATGTAATTCTTCTATATCGTTCTTCTATAACGTAAGAGTTTTCAAAGGAAACATCCAAGATAGAATTATTTTTAAATTCGTATATGTACCAATTCCCCAAATAAATTTTTATAATTTCTAAATATTCGAAACAATTCTCAAAATAACAGAATATTCCATAATTAAAAACTGAGTGAAAAGAAAAAAAAAAACATAAAATGAGAGTGCTTATATTCAGTGTATGACAGAAACTTTTTTTTTTACATAATTTCGAATAAAAATTTTTAACGTTAATGAAGATTTTACGTATGTTCAGAGAAGATTTTTTAATATTTTCGTTTAAAGTTTAGAGAGTTCAGAGTATTCCTTCAGACATCCTTGTCTTTGCGTGGGAATTTTTACTCGCTTCAATAAATTCTCTGTGTAAGAAAAACGTATTATAAAATTACGATTTTTACGAGCAGCAACACTGTAAATAGCGTCATTGTAAATCGCAAAAAACACAGACTGAATCTTAAATTACTTGTTCAAATACGTATGTTTGTGTTTCATAAATTAGAATGAAATAATACATTAAATCGAAAATAAAATACGTGACATACGCACGGATATATTTTCTTTTTTTTTTACTGAAGGAACGGCTCAACTGTAAAAATTTCTGAAACAACAAGAAACATGAACATAAAAGTTTGCTTTTACTGTTGCCACGTTTGCTATACGTCCGCTATACCTATTTTATTATACTTGCAGCACGTCCAAAATTGTAAAGACTATGACATTGAGAAGTTACTACAAAAGTTTTAAGACACCAAAGTTCTTTCTATCTACGACGATACAATGAAGTCGCACGAAAAGGTACGCAAACAGTGACAGTGAAACGAAGGTTATTTCGAAATCATCACATTTTTATTACGTCCATCACAGTAAAATTTTATATTTGCGCTGCAAACACACGATGCACTTTTATGCCGATAAACTAAAATATGCTCATATCATTTTAAAGAATATTCAATCTTTGTACGAGAATTTGAATATTCTTATAACTATCGTAAATTTTAAAAGCTAATAGATCGCGACAGATGAAGCATAAAGTTAAATACGCAGCCACGTGACATTTTGGTACTTACATACGCACATAAAGACTCGCGTCACATTTTATTCGTCTTCTAGCTCTTAAATTTCCTTAACGACTGGCATTTACATTTCGAATCAATTCTGGATGATATTTCATATTCTTATCACGTGGCATACGATGTGTAATGTTTTCTCTCAGAAAAGTAAAATGTTACTTGTACAAGGATACGAGAGGAAATAAATAAAATGAAAACGTTAATACAGAAAACATTTAATCTGCATTTTCTTAAATCTCATTTTTATACTTGAGACGCTGTTGATCTTTTGAAAAATTAATTTGCCAAATGCAATTTATTCTGTACTGACAGAAACACGTATATTACTGGAACGGTCGAGAGCAAACACGATGTTCGCGTTATTTTCATTCCACAGAGTAGTTTTATATTTTATATCTGGAAATTTTATTATACGCACATTATTTGTATTATGTCTTTACTTTATCGGATTCTAATAAATTTTCGTCGCATTAATTAAATTACGCAGTTTTACTTTGATTAAAAAGGAAAGATACGGTGAAATACGGTTTCATTTTTCGAACTTAACTTTTTCATACCACTTCACTGGAGAAATTAACCGCAGGAACTGTCCTATCCAGCTCTTTTTTAAATGTACCGTTTTCGCCTGTAACAGCAAGCGTAATAATGATATTACGACGAAAAGGAACGTCAGAAACGTTTTTAACCTTTCTTCAACTTAATTTCCCCTAAAGTAATATTCAATATATCAAATTATTCTACACACAGACACACATTTATCCTCGTTTCACGTAATTTCTTTACCGTGATTTCGCGGAGGGAACAATTTTTTACGAGATTCTTGGAAATATAATTTATGACTTGTATTTTAATCGTGATCGTAAAAAAATATTTAATTTGGAATGTTTAGTACAGGTTTTTCTACTGAAATCAACGCCAAGTTATATTTACATCATTATTATAAAAATATTAATTTGGATATCAAATATACACGATATTAATGTTTATCTGTAAATGGAATAAGTGAAAAAGTATCAATTTATGTTATGGATTTAAAATGTTTGGGGTATAAAACGTTTGAAAATAAAAAGAAATTATTTTTGTATCGTGGAATAATATATCGATCTTCTTGAAGTAATATATTAGTCGTGCATGATGATTCCTATTTAAAATTAAATTTCAAATATCTTAATACATTATTTATCTTACATTACAAATATCTTAATACATTATAAAATCACTTTTACTCGATCCTTTAAGGAATTTCTATTGATTTATTCATGAAACACCGAATCTACTTTGCTTCGATACTTTTTATTCTACTCTGGTGCACTTTGGTAACTTCTTTACTCGATTAAAAGCGCGGTAATTTATATAAATAATGTAACAGTATGTTAAAACATCTACGCTTTTGCTTGATGAGAGAAGAGAAACTTGCCAAGAAAACTTGATTTACGTTCATACGTGTAACATTATTTTCTCGTAATTCACGTAGCAAATACATCGATTCGAAGTTAGTCCGTGGCGACTTTTCTCGATTTGTATTTGTCAGCCGGACATTAGTCTGTAAATTGGTCAGCTTCCGGAACACATATCGAACCGGAAGTCGAGTACACGTCAACGGGAGAGAATCGTACGCCAGAACCGAACTAATTAGAAATTCTAACTAGACGACATCGGTAAATTGGAGCGGCAACTTTCGCACCACTTTATTTACGCAAAATATGCGAAACGAATAACATCCTTCCAATGAATATTCGTTGTAATGTAAAACATGGAATTTTAATATTAATTAAAATGTTTAACAACGATTGTGATTGGATCTCGTGCAAGCTATCCATTGTAATGCTTATACGTAGGCACGAGCAACGGAAGAAAAAAGGAAATGAGGTGTAACAGAATAATTAAAAGTTCCACACAATGGAGCCTCTGACCTACACTTTCTGGTTTTGCGAGTTTTAACAAAGAGAAAAAAATATTCCGTATAAGAACTGAAGACACCGAAGTAATCTTTTATCTTTGCTTGCACTAAAAAGAAGGACTGTAGCAGCTTCAAATTAAGAAGATATTCATCTCATCTCCTTTTTTCCATGTCGCCGACCATCACGCCGTTGAGGGATCGAGCAGAGACGCGCAAGAAGAGATTTTTACAGGTTCAACGACAGCGGCAGAAACATTTTGGTAATTCATTTATTGCGAACAAACGTAGCGAATTTAACGCGGCGATTCTATCGCAGTGCATCCTGTGAACCCTGTGAGCGAACCTTGTACAGCCTTTAGAATTGCGAACGTATCTAAGCGATCGATAAAAACCGAAAACGCGTAAAAGTCCACGGAGACGAGCATCGTCGTTGGCAAACTAGAAGCACGATAAATTCCCTCGAGTACGAGCAACGTATGCGCTTCGAGAAACAGGAATCGACATCGTTTCCTGGCTTCAATAGATCGTCGACTGTATTATTGCCTCGTTATACGATTATTACACGTCAGGAAGATCCTCTGCTTTTGTAAAAACAGCATTACACCCGGGCGTGCGAGTCCAGTGCATGTGATCGAACGCATAGAAAGAACGTACACGTAGAGAAACTAGAAATTAGCGAGCAAACAACGATCCTTAGCGCTTCAAGTTCTAACGAACCCCATCTTCAAGATCGCATTGTACAAATTAGCGATGCTCGTCTCGGCGTATCGGCAGATTTGCCTAATTAACAATTCAATTAAAAATTCGATCTTTCGAAGAAAATCGAGTGGAAATTCGAATAGAAGAAAACGAGCAAAAGACACGGTAACACTCGTAGTCAAAGAAATAGAGAGAAAGAGAATGAGAGAGAGAGAGAGAGAGAGAGAGAGAGAGAGAGAGGGAGAGAGAGAGAATGAGAGTTGTAGAGGATTGACTGAGCAAGGGTTGTCTTTCCGGTGTTGCAGGATGCACGCGGTTGGATTGCACTCGGCGCTGGCCATCAAGCGTCAGAGAAAACGCCGGGACGAGCAGCGTCGTGCCCGCGAGCGTCGTTATAGCGCGCAATCGGGCGAGAGCGGCCTGACGTCGCCCAGGGCTTCGACCGGTTCCTTGGATCAACAACCGAAACACCATAAAACCGGACATCCGAATCGTTCTGCCGGCCAGGGTATGTTGGATTCGAAGGTGGTCACGTCGGTGGGAATGCTTCACATCGGCGTGGTCTTCCTGGTGTTCGGTGCTTTTCTTCTGATGAGTGGCCTGTTGCCGGGAGATCTCGCCCAATGGGGAACCAAAGCGTCTGGAGGCTGGTGGAACGAGCTGGTAGCCATAGGTCTGTTCGCTATCATCGTCGGCATGTTCCTCATCATTTTGAACAAGGTGATCGCGAAGAAGGAAGAAAACGATCTGGAAGAGTACGTGCAAAGGCAATTAACCAGGTCCAAGTCGGGACACAGACTGGAGAGAGACGCGGAAACCGGAGGATTGACTACCAGGCAAGCCAGAAGAGCGAGGCAACTGCAACAACAGGCAGCTACCGTTGCAGCTATAGAAACGGAGAACGAGAAAGAGTCTAGTTCTCCACCGAGAAGTCCTCCGCCTGCTTATTCGCCGCCACCAACGCTCAACGGGGATCACCAGACTGCTCAGTCCGCCCTATACCTCGAACAGATCACCGAAGAGGAGGTTATCAGTGACCGCGTAGAAACGTCGACCACTAACAGCTTGAGTCCCGGTTCACCGAGCGAGACCAGGGAATTATTGCAGAATCCTCGCCATTCGAAGCAAAACGGCAACCCTCAACAGGTTCATCGGCCGCTTTACGTGTCCAAGATTTAAATTACGAGGGAAAGTTCGGAGCCCGTTCTGGCTTGAAGTTTGTACGATCGCGAGGATCTCATATATATCGGGAACAAACTTGAGTAGGCGGTTTCTGCGACGGCGACGATGATGACAACGGGGCGGCAATTTTACATTTTGGTATCGCGAAAGCTTCGAACGTGTTTCGATCAAATGGGTAACATCTTGGAAAGCGTAGTTTATCGATGGAATTTGTAAATGGTTTTGAAATTCGGGGAAAGGGAAGAAAGAGTATTTAGAAACGAGAAATTGAATCGTCCAATTAAGAGATTTTCTGTGGAATTAATCATCGATTACGATGAACTAAGATACACGAGCCAATACCGATAGTCTGTTTATCGAAGTTATCGAGATTTCGTCTATTTCTTGTAGCAGCCGTTTAAATTTAAATATCTCACTACTGTCTTACAGCTGATTCGATTCTTCCCGTAAGCTATCAGTAACGAGGGATTTTTCTTCCAAAATAAAGATCTCGTCGTTAAACGTTCGCATAACCTGACCAATGGGACCAAGGTTTCGTGCGTGACATCAATTTTCTTTGAACCACCTAAACAAAACGCAACACTATCATTCATCAAATACGATAAGAGATTATCAAAATACGATTCGTCAATGAAAACATTCCCGAAACAAAATTCATTGTTCGACACGTCGAGCGTTTAACAATTCCATTAATCGAACTCTACGGTTCAACCTTGCGGATGCTGAATGAGGGCAATCGACCGTAAAACAAGCAACTAATCGAAAGCATCTCAATCGAACTACTAGTCGACGAAAGTGTAATCTACATAGTCGAAAATGCAATTTCCCGTGCGCTAATTTCGATTCGAATACAGCCGCCTCTATCTCCTTGAAAGTTTCGTATTCTCGAGGAATCGAGTTTCACAGAGCGTATTCACCGAGCATTCCACTTGGCGCCGAACGCGATTCTGCCTCGAGCAATTTCCCGTCAGGAAGTCCAGCGGGAACCGATACCGGCTCGTGTCTACAGGGGCAACGTGTCTCTTTGTGTATACGCTTCGGTTGTTACAAGGAAAGGGAAATTTAACAAGATACAGAGAGAGAGAGAGAGAGAGAGAGAGAGAGAGAGAGAGAGAGAGAGAGAGAGAGAGGAGAGAAGAAGAAATCCTTCCTAGCGAACACTCGGTAGGAAATCAATTTCCTCAACGAATTACAGCGGTGGTGAGATTGTTATTCGTGACATTGTCGCTGCTTGTAGAAAGTGATCGAGATCTCGATAGTTTCAGCTCAGACTGTGAGCTGAGAAAGTTAAGTTTCCCCTGTTACGGTGCGAAAGATGCAACGACACGTGTACAGTTTTTGAATAGTTTCCTTATAGTTGTTCAGACCTGCTGCGTTCTTTGCATTATTTTAGATTCGAATTTAGATCGAGTAAAAAAAAAAAAAAAAAAAAAGAAATGATTACTGGTACGCACGATGTCTCGTTTTAACTTAACGTTGAACATTTTCGTGAAATATGGCAAATCTTTTTTATTTGATCAATGAGAACAAGAAATATAAAAATTGGGGAATCGCAGCAGGGTTAAGAATGAAAGTTTTTATGACACTTTAGGGTTAATCGTGTGGTTAATCGTTAACCTCTGGAGGGATACTGGCACATATTTATGTATTTAGCTTTCTTCTTTATCAAGGTATCGATCCAAAAGACAGTTCAAGTATGAAGAATGTACGCGTACAAAAGGTAAGGACAAAGAATAAGGAATGTCACAAAAGAACTTTATTACGAAAATTAAGTTTGAATATCTTGGTATACCTCTCGAAACAAACCTCAACGAATTGAACTATATTCGTAATAAAATTCGTAGTATCGTGAAAAAGTAATTATTTTATATCAAGTTAAATACTACAGAATACTGGGAGAAAGTAAGAAATGTTCAATTCTGTTATTGTCGAAACAAAAATCCGCCAATTTTACTAATATTTAAATACTTTGTGTTACGCATGACGCTTTATTATTTAGCGATATGCAAACATGCAAACTTGCAAACTTTCCGTTTTCAATTAATACACCAAGTCTCCAACGAATATTTCTGTAATTCTAATTGCGGTTGCTAGCGACTATTAGTCGACAATAAATAAATAAATAACAATAATAATTTCTGTAATTCTCCGCGTTCTAAGAAAACTTGTAAGTGCCAGTTGCCGTCAACAAAATACGCCATATCACCTTGAAATCGTTTGAAATAGACACTTCTTATTCTTCTTTATCCTTGTCTTTCGTACGTGAACAATATTACCAATTTAAAAATTATTACATTATTTCTCTCCAAGAAGAATAACAGTATAGAGAGTAATTATCCTTCATCGACTTCTAATATCAGCAAATTCATTCCTGAGGAGGTTAACTCGCTTAATGACCTCGACTTTTCTCGATGATGAACATACGGAAGAGCAAAAGGGACGATCCGAAAGTTTGCGGTAGGAACCACGCAAGCAAGAAAGCTATTCGTCCATCGAAGCTTCTGGTCAGAGTTGCGATTTCTCTCTTTTCGAAGGAAAGTTCGGAGAGGTCGCGGAAGTTCTCGATAGAACCGATTTAATCTTCGTTAAGTATGAGGAAGTAAGTAAGAGCGAAGAATCGATCGAGTTGTTAGATTTTCCAAGTTCTTGCGTGGTACTGCCGAGGACGTGGAAGGAAATATTTTCGAGGCTGTTCGTGGCAGGCTTTGAATCGTGACATATTATCGAGGATATGACTGGATTTATGTCTTGCGTGCGATGGAGGTCCTCGTGGTGTACGTGTGAGGCGAAGAGTATGCGAAGAGTACCATGGAGAAATACCGTAGAAACGTATTGGTTCGCCATTGAAAGAGGAAGTCGAATAATCAGATTGCGTTTCATAACCATAAAACCACATAGACTTTCGATTATTACACGCTGTGTTACATACATTCTTATATATTAACGCTATACGGAACGAAATATGATACTTTAGATCTTAAAATTTCACCATTATTGGATGACATATTTGTGGTCCTTTGGATTTTGATCGTGTTTGTTCCGAGGTTTCGTTCTGGACAGAGCTGAGACTGAAGTTAAGATGCCACTGGATATTTGTATGGTCGCGGTGTACAAAAATATGACACGTTTGAAATCGCATTGAAAGACAATTTGTCTTTTCCAACATTGAAATTTCATTTGGAAATCATAAAAAAGGCAGAAAATTAGTTCATTCTTGTTTCGTAAGCAAACTGCAAATGTTCATACAAATTCACTTTTTTTCTGAATATTATCAAAGAAATAGAACGTGAACAAAGATACACGTCATTTTTACTTTATTAAGGATACCGTTGAACATTATGTGCATTCTTGTACACTTCTGAATCTGCCATAAATGCATGAACAGGGATATAGAACCGACGTAACAGGATATCCTGGTACACGAAAATTGAATTCAAGATACGATAAAATAAAATTTTATCGATAAGTTTTATGAGTTCGTCCGTCCGATTTTTTACATATTTTTAAATAGATCTTGTCACTGTGTATCTCGTAGCTCTATAAAAATTGAAAATTTTACGGTGGTCTTATAGTTATGAGACGCAGCTTATAAAAAGGAAAGGATGGAATATCGCCAAACGCGAAGATATAAAACTATGCACTCAAGGACCAAGATATAATTAATTCGAAATGGTTGAGATAGACAATTTTAAAGAGGATCTCGAAAAAAACGAAGAGGGAATAGAAAAATGACGGGCGGGAAAGATGATACCGCATGATGGCTGATATGTTTCTTCGGCCGCGGGATATCAGTAATTAAATTCATCGATTAATCATCTATATCCGAAAAAAAATTCAATTTAATAGACGTGTAAGAAACTATACAAAGGTTTTCGACGCCAACATACTCATATTATACTTTAATATTTAAATTGTAAGTAAAAACGGACCCGAGATCGGGACTACGCGTCTTTAGAGAGTACGATTTGTCGAAAACGAATGTCCTTTAACGTTTAAGCATGTCGTTCCCGATATCGATGGTCTGATATCAGTCATTGTATATGCAAAATCGTTCGCGTTCTAATTTAATTTCACGATTTATTCGGTCTGACGAGGGAGTAATAGGATTATTAAAAAATCATTTCGGTTTCGTGCGCGTATAACATTTATCGACAAAATCAATAAATAAGTGTATCATCCTGCTATTCGTTTTATTAGGTAAGTCGTCGCGTAGCAAATTTCGTTTTGAGGCGAACGGTATCAACAAGTCTGTAACTTGTTTCATGTGAAAAAGTAAGAACTATTTCGAATCGATGCATATCTCTTCTACTTTTTTTTTTTTTTTTTTTCGTCATTGTGTTATCGTTATTATCAGGGTACCATTGCACAATGATTTATTAACTCAGTAATATTAACAAATTGAAGAGTCACGAGTTTCTCTTCCATCATTTTATAATTTTCTGTGAAATAATATGATCAGATAACATGTAATTTGTACAATTTGCGTGAACAATTTCATTGATTAATTACTACATTTGTTTCTGTGGTATAAGAAAATTTATTACAGTCGATAACTCATGACTTATAAGATTTCATTAATTTCAATCGTGCAAGAGGTTTTGTATAACCGAGTAATATAATTTTTAAATTTCATTTATATTTAATAGGAATTTTTCATCACGCATAATTTTCATCGCATAATTAATTATTCTCCTTATCTCGTATTTCATTCCTTGAAGTATTTTTCATACGTGCAATAAATCTCCTCCGTAATATCCTCCATTTTCGCAAACTTATACGAAATATCATGTTTTTTTCCCGAAAGATTTATTAAATCTACAACACAGTATGAAATATGTATTCAATCGCGTCTGCGTGCACAAAACAATTATATAATCGTTGAACGTGTCTCCTTTCTTTTTTGCCACATCTGACTCATGTAATCACTTAGCTAATCGATTTGGTCGGTAAAAATAGCGATATTTAATGGAGAATCGACGCGATGAAACAATCCGCTGCTCTCCGATCACGAGTTCGTGTTATTTTCATCCCTTAAACATTACATTCCGATTTTGCATCCGATATAATTAAACATTCCATTCGAAGTACTTACGAGTAGTCACTTATAGCCTTAATTCTTCGAGTTGAATTCACGGTTTTTCGTGAAAGAATGGTCGAATTAGTAGGAAGTTTAGGTAGAACATTTAGTCGAGAGAGGATACTTCATTGTAGAAAGTGTCACGAATCTTAACCATTTTTTGACTATAGTCGAGGTGTAAACTAAAAGTATAAAGTTAAGGTCGTAAATGTAACAGATTACGAAGCATTTCATTACATTTTCTATTACATTCCAAAATTTTTTTAAGAGGAAACTTAGCGTTCTGTATGACGATTGAGAGAGAACAAGATTCGTGAAAGAAAATTGTAACGTTTCTACTTTTCCACACGTTATAGTTTAGTCCAGAGATATCGATCGTTTAGGGTAATTCAATCGCTCCATCCATTATGTTAATCAGCTGTTCGTCTCTTTTTAACACCTCGAAAGGCTCTAACGGTAAGAATGGAACAAATATTATTCTACGAAGTGATATAGACAGAGAGTATGATATTTAACAAATTCGAGGCCGCTGATTATACATTGCGTGACCCGTGGTATTCGTCCAAGTTGTAAAACGATGAAAAGCAGACAAAAAATTTATTACGGAAGATAAAATGGTCTCGAATGATATATCACGTGAAGTCTGCTTTTAAACTGGGAGCGTTCCAATCTTTTAAAAGTCACTTACTTACATTTTTTATATACCAATTAATATTCCATTCTCTATAAGAGGAGGTAATAAAGTATTTGTATGTGAAAATGGTTACATTAAAAGACGTTCTACTTTCAACACGACATCTAGAATGTAAAATACAATGTTCGAGTTTGTATTAGGTCGTCCGGAAAGTTTCTTTCGTTTTATGAGGAAATAGTGGATGTACAACATTTTCCGTTTTGTGTTATTTTATCGAATTACGTATGATCTATTTTATTTTATCAGAATAAAGATTACAACGTTCGACGGATTAGGTTTCACGTTTGTATAAAGATGCGTCGTTGTAAAAGACGTGTCTGTAAAAGAAAAACACTTTTCGGACAACCTAATACTTCCCATTTCCTTTAATGTTCTTCGAATTCTTCAAAATCGTATTTTGCAATATAAAATTTGCTAAGAAATTAATATCAGTATTCAACTTGTCGAAAGAATAGAACTGTACTATATTATTTTACAATGTTGCGGTGAATTTTCTAAATGATTTTTTCAGTTTTCTGTTAATAAAATGTTTCGAAATTGCCAATTTACGTGTCACACAGCTACGACACGATAATTGAAAACATCCATTTTCTTCACCACGCGTATCTTCATTTGGGAAAAGGATTCCCTGGTATACGTATACAACGTATAAATAAATCGCAAGCTATAGTTATCGCGAAGACACAAATAAACTTCCTACCTTGTTAACCGTTATCTTGATATATCGTATATTCGCAGTCGCAATTTCTGAAGCACTGTACACGATAACACTAAATATAAAGGAATGTAACAATTATGACTAATGTTATGAAACATTCCAACTACAACAATCAAGTTCTTTTATTTTACTTAATTACACTGACATTTTATAGTTTGACAAAACGCTATGCAAGAATGTTACGTGTTTGTTATATCACGAGATATGTACAAATGTATTAACAAATACCAAAATTATATCTGTAAGTGGAAATTATGGCAGACTTAAGGCGAAAGACGAGTGACCCACGATCAGAGTCATTGGCATTTAGGATAACGTAGAGTTATTCGAATCAACTACGCTTCTAAACCATAAAAATTCCACCTTGAACATTGAACAGAATGGTCGATCTTGCTGTATATCACGAGACGCTGTTAGTCTCTGTAACAACGGAAGTATGAGAATATACCGCGTGCTTAAAGTTGAGCAAGAAAAAGCATCAGAAACGAGAAAATAATCGAAACAACCTTATGGAAAGATACTCTACGATACTGTATAGCAGGATCTCGATCTCGAATTCGTTAATATACCATCGAAGGAAAAATTTGGACGTGTAACGATAAGAAAGTATGTATTATCTGTGATGTGTTTGCAATCTAGTTGAGGCACATAGTGCGGCCGTGAAATGGGTGTGGTGTCTGACGTGGCGCAAGAAATAACCCTGGACGATCGAAATGTTGAGGGGCGATGGTTAAACTTGAAAACTGCGTCGAGATTCGTGCACTGAATTTCGTATCTTTGTATTTCGTTCAATGACGTCGTCGTAATCTCGACGTTAGTTAGATTTACGCTGCGTGTATCAAGTGCCGCTTTTCTCTCATAAGCGTATTCAATCTCGAGATTTTCGAACCCATGAACGTTAACATTTAACTATAATTAGTCGAGACAGCTGCAAAAATCTTTTCCGGCGTCCTGATTTATCGATAGGGGGGCGTCCATTGTCCAGTGACTGATAGCGCAGTACATATTAAGGATAGTCTGTAATTTTAATATGCTATATTCCATTTTGTAATAACTTGGGTATTTAATTACATATGCTAGCTTTAGACGGCGAGATTTTCGAAAACGACCCGATAAGCGATGTCCATTTACATACGTGTGATTGATATTGTAATTATGCTATAACGGTCACACGAATGGTGTACGATTAAAAGACAGGAAGAGAAGCAGAAAGAAAGAAGAAAAAGCGAAGAAAAGACAAAGACACGATGAACGAGAGCGGAACCGATTTCTTTCTTTCTCTTTTTTTTTTTCTTTTCGCGAATGCATTGACGTTCCCTGTTTTCATCGATCGGTCGTTTTCGAACGTCTTCAAGAAGAAATTGCCACGCTCGGGCGCTACCATTCTGTGATCCAATGAAAAATTAATTAATTAATCTCATACCGAGAAAACGTGAATGATGTTCTTTCGAGGAATCTTACTCTGTACATATATTATATTATTATACATCTCTACCTTTTTTAAATTGGGACACCGTGTATTTATTAAGAAGAGAAAGATAGAATGAAGAAGGAGGAGAAAGAAGAAGGGAGACAGAAAGACAAAGAAACGAGATGAACTAGTGAACGAAATCGGAAATAAACGTAGAAACAAGTGGTGTCTCCACTTTTTCCATTCTATGCAATTCAAACTTTTTGTATACTCTTGCAAAGCTGAAGAAAAACGAGAGAAAGAGAGGGAGAGAGAGTGGGAGAGAGAGTGAGAGTGCGAGAGAGAGAGAGAGAGAGAGAGAGAAAGAGAGAGAGAGAGAAAGCAAGAGAGCGCAAGAGTAAGAAAGAAAGTAATACGAATGATGATAAAGAAGCGAATGCCGTGAGTACAGTTATGAGAGAAGTAAGCATAGAAGACAAAAAGAAAAAAACAATGAATAAAAAGAACGAAGAAAATTAGCGAAGCGATTTGGTTCGATTGAATGTTGAGTGAAAGTGCCTTTTGTGATGTGTTTCGTATTTCGTGTAGCTTTTCGTCGTTGAAGGGAACCGATTGCTTTCGATTAACAATTCTGTGCCATTTCCACTTGCTATAAAGCAGGAATTGTATGGGTGACGCGTATTTATGAAATATTCGATAACGAAAGGTAAAACCTTAATTTTCCTAATTTTTCATGTTTCATCGATTGATCGATAAATCAATTATTATGTAAACTATTGTGTATAATACTTCGACGTATAGGGTGTTTCGCAACATATGACAAAATGGTCAAGTAATAACACATGGTTTTATTATCACTGTTATCGTTGTTGTGTAATATTTGGTTCATTCAGTTACTCGAATTATTCCGTTTTGTTACACATAACTCTCCTCATATCATAGCTCTATGTTAGTCGTTGAATTTTTGTTAGTTCCTCCAAGTGCCAACTTCGCTTACAATATATCGTCCAATGTTTTTCAAACATCCTGTACACGTTTAAAGTATATTCGAAACGTGAACCAGCAATTATCAACATTTAAATACCTTGGATTGTTCTGTTCTGTGTATCAAGCTATGTATGTTCTACGATCGCTATAACAAATATGCATATAATTAATCTGCAATTGCAGGACGTTGATAATCTACACGTTAATGTACGAATTACATCAAACTCTGTAAATGAAAAAAGAAATAAACGGAACAACAAGAATAGGACATCAACTACAAGAGACATGGTTAAAAGCTTACAACAAATAGGATCAAGAAACGAGCTACATAAATTAATATAAACTCTATAAAATCATCTTTGCCACACACCATGCAAACTTATTCAAGATAATATTCCAATCTTCTAGATTCATGCGATATTTCAAACACATTTGAACAACGATAATTACTGGTTCATCTTGTACATTTTATACGTTCGAAGTTACGATACTTGCTACTATAACGTCGTTTAAGGTAAATTAAAAGGTCTCTTTTTTCGAACGATTAATTTTAATCTACCATTCTACCTGCGAAACTGAAAGGCTGAAAGCGCAGATTAACTTTAATCATAAGTAACCTCTGCACTTTTCTCGCGTTCATTTAAACGATCTATATTGTGTGTTCATCGAACGGTGGACTTATTCTATTATACCATATCGTATCGAATTATAACGTTTTTTCATTTTTTATCGTTGTACATTGTAATGGATTTTTAAGGTACGACAAATCTCCCATTAGGAATACACGCTTCGCGTATATTCTACGATCGGGGGAAAGAGGACGTTAAATGGGGGATGGAGAGTGCTATTGAAAGGGACGGGTTCCACGGCACGTTAATTTCAGGTACAGAAATATCTTAAAATAAGTGGTACAATTACATTTATGTAGTACCTTGCGCACACTTTTAGAGTGTGAAAGCTTAAAGCTTTAAAAAAAAGGGAGGAGAAAGAATGAAAATCCGTCTTAAAGTCAAGGGTCCCTTCCAAGAATCATCCAATATGTAAGAATTTTTGGTTATTCCAGGATTCTTAGACAATTTACGTCGAAGAGTGGAACAACCATAATTGTATTTTAATAATTCCTTCGCGGTTAATTTTATACGCACCAATTTGATTTTTTTTTTTTTTTTAATAAATTAGTGTTTGTCTCTGATAAGACTGGTTTCAAATTTTAGTAGATTATGTCTTTACAAGACTGAAAATTGTGCGAGAAACGTGTTTCTATTATTGACGATTAATAGAAAATAATTTTTCTCACAGGCTAAAAGGAATTGGTTGTTGAAAGAGTTAAAAGTAAAAATTATTTGATCATTTCATAAAAAATTATGCCTTGGCAAAAGCAATTTTGTTCTTGGTAAAGATTAAATTTCCGTCGAAAAATTTCTAATAAGAATACATTCCTCTCGATGAAAACATTAATTTCAAAATTATAATGGCAAGTTTAACAAGAGTTAGATTTAACAAGAGAGAGAGAGAGAGAGAGAGAGAGTAACAAGAGAGTTGATGAAAAGTAATTTTACGGTCGAGGAATAAAGGTAAGGCACACGCAAAAACAAATTAAAAATATCTGGTTGTTTTAAAGTATCTTGTTTGCTCTGCTACGTAATTTCATCCAGTTTTTTTTCTCCTGATATAATTATAATCAAGGTTTCCCGTGAACATGTAATTGGCCTTCTTAATTTATGAACGCTATTTATAACGTTGCCTCGATATCTTTATCGTTATTATCGTAAATTATTCGGTGATATCAAACTGGACAGTTGAAAATGATATAATAAATTCTTATTACAATCGACATATTTGAACAAAATAATTATATGTCTTCCGATAAAATTAACGCAACATCTTTTTACTTTGATCAATTTTTCTTTGTGAGATCATTAATTATAAATTGTTTCGTAAATTTTCCATATAATGTAGGTAAATATATTTTTAACATCATAAAATAACAAATCGTTTCTTTTCTTTCGTTTTTCTTTTTCTATTTCTTTTAGAAATTCCTTTTACTAGTATTTTATATCGCGGTATTAAAAAAAGAATCTAACATTTTAAAAACTTTTAGTAGCTTCCAAGAGGAGTAAAAATTGTTTAACGTATCTAGATGCCAAGACGTAATACTCTTTTAGTGTAAATTATAGTTTGGTGTCTTCTTTTTAGTTCCATACTTTTAAACAAATTTTATTTTTTCATTTACGACATAATATTGTTAAATCACGACAATAAGCACACGTGGTACAAGAAAGGAATATTTAAAATTCCACATACTTAATTCACAATTTGCATATATGACTGTTGTATTCAAACGGAAGAGAGGAAATACATTTTTGTGTTCTATTTCAATCTTTTCTCAATAGCCTGCTGTAATCGTTTCTAGACTATTTTCTTTATTCTCATTTACCACCTTACCACAAAACGTGCTTAAATATAACAAATATAAAAATAAATTTAGAACTATATTTTGCTTTAATATCTGAAGAACCATCGACTCTCAAAATCTTGCACCATTATTTTCTAAAATCTTTTACAAAACCTAAAAAAGAAGGGATAATGAGGAAGGATTAACAAGTATAGTTGTCATCGACGAATACTCGCGAAGGGACCCTGAAGCACGGAATATTCCAGAAAAAAATTCGAAAGCTTCGCGGCGGAATTAAATCGAGCATTTCCTATCGGTAATTTGAAAATCGAGACTCGTTAAAAAAGATACTCGGCAGTTAATTACCGAGCGACGTGAAAGGCGTTTATAGACGACGTGTCACTCGTCTCATCGTTGTTGACTCTCACCTATTATGCGATCACACAGACGTACTTACGTCCATCGAGAGACTCGTGGATGTTTTATTTCTGTATGCGAACCGTCTCGTTCGCCTCAAGGACTAGACTCGACGATGAAACTGGCGTTTTATTCGCTGCGAGAATTGTCCCATTGGGGCGGTAATAGACCCGCGAAGTTCTTCGTTCACGGCATATCGATTCGAGACTGGAAAGGATGGTGGAAAAGCTTAGGGTAAGCAGAGGAGAGAGGAATTCCCTCGTGTGTGAAACAGAATTTCGTAGTAATAAGGAATCCGTTGATCTCTAGGGAACGGATAGCTCTGTATCGGCGTTTCCTTGTTGGTCGCGCTTTGAAAGGTCGAGAAACATCGGCCTGAAACAGGCATTTCTTGTAATTGATTAAGAAAGCATGTTTATTTCTACGAAGAGTATTCAGAGAGGGATAAAGCGTAAACTGATATGGAAACGAATCACTTTTTAATCGGCGAGAATACGTAACTATGATGTTTTCTTATCTCGCGAGGTTTTTCTCCTTCGAGTTGGAAATCTGAAGAAAAAGACTCGTCTCTAACTAATCGTTTCAGTGTTTGCTATAAGATATACATATGTAAGGAGGGAATGTGCGTGTGCGCGTGTATACCAGACACACTGTTTGTCTTTTGTAATTTTTTTCGACTCGAAGTATGCACGTCTAATAGTTGTAAAAATATGAGAAATATATGTGTTTTATGTAAATGTGCTAAATAACCATTCACGAAGCTGAGACGACATGTTATAAATTCAAGAGATCTCTTATCTTATACGATGTATGAATACGTTGTATGAACACAAGTGACATGGAATCAGAATTGAATTAAATTAAACATGGTATTCCTTAAATACGAATAATTTAACATGGATGTGCGTATTACGGATTAAACACAGAAATGGTAGTTTTTAAAGAAAAGAAGAAATATTGATTTTGCATGGAGGAAAGGATCAGAAGAACGTATTCCATTCGAACGTAAAGTAATCTTACTATATGTACAAGTTCTATTAGGATGTAAGATAGACGATAAGGATTATGGAGTATGTGGCTGATTGTGGACAGCGACGATCTTTATCATTGTTACAATTATTATAGCTCTTGCATACACTATTGCAATACGTATTACTACTGCAACTATTATAAATAGGAATTAATAAGCTTTCTTATGCCGTTTCTCTATTGTACCACTTATATACACCTGATGCACGACTTTTCGAGAATAAATCTTTATGAAACGCTCCAGTCTTTGTAACTTGGTTGTTCTTTCTAGACTTCTTCATACCGTTACGTATCCCAACACGCTCACGGAAGCCTCATTTATTGGTATTAGCATTTTTTATACCGAGAAATCTAAAAAATGAAATCTGAGAAATCTGAGAAATCTAAGAAGTTTAAGAATAAATTTGGAATGAGGAAAGATTATCATATATTATTCTTATATCGTTTATTTGGATTATTTCAATTTCGAATAATTTTTCGTTATTTTCTCCGAATTTCTAACAATATTGGATAGATTGTAACATTCGTAAAGAAATTTGAGGAGAATATAAAGGCAAATGTATTTTCGTAAAATTAGTATTTTCTTAAATAGCTCACATATCTTTTGCCATCTTCTCGATTTTTTCAAAAAATGATCTTTCTTTAAATTCTCTCATTTTTACACATCTCTAATATGTTAGAAATAGTCATGCTGTTACTAAAAGAATTATTGTAGAAATGAAAATAGATAGTAGTCGAAGTACATATGTTCAGCGTGTAAAGTAGACGAAGTAGAATATATCAGTTAAGATCAAGCACATTTTGTTGTCTTTTCATTGATATATGAGATTTAATATCGCGTGTCCAAAATATCATCTTTTTTAATGGATTAATCTTCTGTTTTCCTACACCTACTTATATCTTCTTTTTATTTCTTTTCCACTTCGATGTAATTGTTAATAGCAATCATCCGAGTTAAGCATTCCATTCTACTTGACAGAAGTTTATAATAAATCATTCTCCTATGATCCTGTGGAATACACAGCGAAATTTAGTATCGATTGAGCTTTTTGAACAATCCAATATATCGAGATTGAAATTGTGCGATAGTTTACGATACCGATGGAAAAAAAACTTATTGGAAAGTACTCGAGCGTAAAATAAATGACGATCCATAATCCTATATAACAAATTCTCACCAACTACCTTGAATATACGATATACTTTTTGCAGCACAAAAAAAGAAGATTCAAGTTAAAATTATGCGAATCAAAAATATGAAATCTTCCAACACGTTCTAAATCAAAAACGTTCCCCTGCTAAATATTTTTAAGCTGTTCTGAAAAAAAAAACAGCATTGAAGACTACATAAGAAAAACGTGACAAGCGCATTTTCCTCGATTTTCAGAATTTTATATTAGTCTAAAGAAAAGTATTCTAGTATGAACCTGAAATAGGTACAACCTGTTATACAAATCTACGAAACATTGTAAAGGCGCTAATGGCGTAACTAATTTTATAACAATTAATATTTTTGAAGTATTCATATTTCAAACAATTTAAAAAGTCTGACTAGTTTTTCTCCTGTAATTTTCAATTTTCAACGTAGCTATCAATGTCTCTAAAAACTGAAGCGGATAGGTGGTCTGTTTTCCAAGAAACATCTTCCAAAATTTTTAAGAATAGATTATAACAAATTACAATGTTTAATCGCAAAATGTTGGAGTATTCAAACGTTAAATTTACGCGAGAAATATCAAAATACGATAAAATAAATAAAGTGCAAGACAGTGAGATACGTTGGTCAACGAACTCGCATTAGAATCTCTATCTTATTTAAGATATTCTTAAAATCAATCCTCACGGAGAAATGCGTTCGTCGAAAAGTCGAAAACATCGAACGAATAGCACGCGTATTTTCTATACGACTGGAAACGATCGAACGTGACGTTACGAGATTTCATACTGAGCTTCGTCTACGTTTTATGTTCAATGATCTTAGAGACACGTTCGAACGGTTCCAAGTTGCCGTCCTTTCGCTTTAAGTAAAAAGTCCAACAACGTGAAAGATGTACTGTACTGTACTCTTGGAATAAAGATTTTATCAGTGGAAATACACCATCGCGAGGTATTTGGTTTCGTGATAGCTCCTTAAAGTCGTTTGCGGAAGATATTTAAAAAGCAGATTGGAAATGTCGACACTTGTTTTCAGTTTTTAGATAAAATTTATCAACATTAAAATCATTAAGGATTGATGTATTTTTATATCTGATTATTTTAAATGTCTCTAAAAATAGATTACTTCGATAGTTTTTACGTAGATGTAATATTCTGATCTCTTTTGGACTTGAGTCATTTAATGTTTTAATCTATCAAAATTCATTCTGACGTTCTTTGTATCGTATACGGTACAGTGTACTATAAGTTGTATTAGATTTCCTGTATATCAATTAATGATATCTATTTCTTTGTATACTATAATTAATTTTATATTATTTCGATAATTCTTGTGCAACCAATATTTATTCTAACATCCTCTGAATATTCTTAAAGTATATAGTTTATCAAACGCAATTTAATTTGATAATAAAATTCTGAATTCTGAGAATATTTGTGATTTAAAACATATAAATTGATAGATTATTTAAGTATGCTAATTATTGTGCAATTTATATGTAGATTTTGTCGAGAGATTAATAATGGAACTTTTGATATCGTATCCGAAACATTTGTTTCATGGTGGATTAATTGATATTAGGATGAAAGCATGGAGAAGGTTAATTGAGTCTGACAGGAAAGGTGAAGACTCTAGATTTTCCTGTATATGATAAATTACAGAAACATTAAAAATTTTAAGCTAAACCTAATTCTTTCTTCTATCTTATACTTGTAATATTTAACGATGAATCGTTAAAATAAATAATAATATGTATTAAATAACTTTACTATTTCATTTGCATGGTTTTTGAATTTAATTTATATTTCATGGAGTAAGGGAAACAGTGAGACGGGGGAACAGCGAAATAACACATTTATTGGTCGTTTAAATTATTCTATAATTATATTTCTACCCCAGGGTAAAATTTCAAACATTGAATTAACCCAGGAGCCTGATAATGAAATAATAATTATTTAGCACTACACTTTGATGTTATCCTACCGTATCTTCCCTATTCCTAGCGCCACTCTTATGAGACATTTCTAAACGAGAATCTAGAAATTTATAATTATTTCTGTTAAACTAAATTAAAATTAGAATGCGTCATGTTCTTTTAAATGTCGAGATACAATATCCTCGATACTCCTATCATTTTAATATCAAATTAAATTATAATTCAATTATAAGATAAAATGGGGGTAAATAATAAATGCACGAATTAAATCGAATAATATAAAATCAAATAATTTTGTCCAGAAAATAAAGACATCTACAAACGACATATGTTAAATGTATAAAACTAATCCAATAGTTCTTAACTATTGATTCGTCTCGAGTGAAAATATAGAGTAATGGAAAATATATTGATTTATCATAGAGTTGCAGACGAATAACAAATTAATGCTTTTTCGGTCTTATAACGAATGATTTACGTCATTCGGATGCTGATGCAATGAATGCAAATCTTTTCGATGAATTTCTTTGATATCGAATACCGATCAAAGTATCGAACGTAGGTAGCACATTTTTACAATTTATATGACACGCTAAATTGGTTTTTCATTCTTAGAAAATCAATTTCACGAAGCATTCGTTTCGGCTCCGATCAGGCACTGATCAGTGCATTGAAATCTAGTGACGAAACGCATCCCACAAAAAGTTAATCGACTTCTGAAAAAGTCTTATTACGCCCCTGCGCTCAGTTTCTAAGATTCCATGAATCTTTGTCAAGAAAGAATTCCAAGGCGATCATTAATCTAATTTCGTACCAAATTTTATCGTCCTTCTTCGTTCCCGTGCCAACTGAAGATCTTAGAGGAAAAATAGCGCAAATGCGGCGCAAATCATATGGTAAAAGGTAACAAGTTTTCATTCGTTACGGAGTACATTAATAAATTAATGGAAATAAATTATTTGATATATTGTACTAGTGCAACAACATTCGTAGAAATATTCGTTTAGTTTTTGCCACATTTTCATTTTGCAATTAAAAAAGAAACACGTTTTGTTAAAAATTATTCAACAATGTAGAGGACGTAAAACTACAGGTGGACAAATCTTTTTCGATAAAAGCAAAACATGTTTTATTTTTTTTAAGAAGGGAAAACTTTTTTTTAAAAGAGAAAGCAAATTATATTTAATACGTTTGCATAGTAACGCTAAAGGAAGTTAAAATACGCAATCATCGGGCAATTGGTTAATCATGATTTTGCATGAATGCGAAATAACGGTGCAAAAATTTTGTAAATACCATTTGTAAGAGTTACAAGACAAAAGTAAGGAATTAAGCGTCATTCTCGTTGGTCTTGACTGTCCCTTAACCCAAATCCCATTGGGAAGATTTTGTACATTGTGCATGAAATGCGAAACACAGAATTTACCTAAAACCTAAATTGAAATTTGGAATTAAGCGAGGACATATATCATAGAAAAATTAACAATACGAATTAGTTGAAGAACAACGAATTTGTCTTATTGCTCAGTACTCTGTTGCTTTAAGCAGAGGAACTCTGGAGGAAATTTGTTTTATTGCTATTAATAAATTCTCTTACATCGCGGTAACAAGTTTTATAGTAAAAGAAATGGAATCTTAGAAGTAAATTTTACAACTTACATATTACCCAATTGTTTTGTCTGACGAAAAATTGCAGAAACATAACAAAAATCTCTATAACCTACGGTTTATAACTTGTCCAATTACTAATATTTTTAATTGATAAATTATTATGTAGGAGGAGCCAGATAATAATTGTCAAAGTTCTTAGTAACTTATTAATCATTTTTTAAATCTATTCCATTTTCTGTAACACTTACGAATAGGATTGTACACGTAACAATCGTCGATGTTTCTTTTATCGAACCGCAAAGTACTCACTGTTCAACCTAATATTCATCGAGTCAACGGTATAGAACGCGGTATACGAATATAATTGATGCAGTCATTTTTGTAAGTCAGATTTATTGACACATACATACATCTATCCATCTGTTTCGTTCCTGTTGAATTAATCCAAACATGGAAAGTGGCTTTGAAACAGCTTGTTAATAATTTGTTGAAATCCATAATGGATCGTTTCATTGGCAGATAAGAAACTTTTACGAATTGGGATTGCAGGTATATGTACTGTAAAGGCTTTTTTGCATGATGTTTGCTCGGGATATGGATTTTTCGACGGTCGAGAGTACTGCGCAATGAGACAGATTCAACGACCTGGATAAAAAGTTGCTTCGTTCACCGACTTGTGCTTTAGGACTCTTCGAACGATATTCGGCTTTTGGAAGTTATACTCTTTGGCTCGACAAGATATTCGAAGGAGAAGATCATCCCCAAACATAGAATTTATGCTTAGAATAATCAATTTTCAATTGTTTTCTGACATCATTCCTTTCGTGAAATATTGCGTTAAGAATGTTCCAAAAGTTAGTCTTGGACGTAATATAATGTATCTTTCTCATGCCAAAGAAACTTGCGTAAGACGATCCTTTGTACGATGATATTATTGAAATATGTTTAAGTACTTCAACTTTATATATTTCTACATAAGAATGATGATAGGAATATTTGATATTTGATCTTTTCATTATTTTCTTATTTTTTTCCTTTTATAATCTTCATTTACGCGAAATTTCCTTTTTAAGATTTTTTTTAAACCCTAAACAAACATAAGTGAACAAAAATAAGAAGAAACGTAATAGGTACCTATAAATTCTTACCATGTGCTTCAATATGTATTTAAGAATAGAAAATGAAAGGTTCAAATATTCATAAATTGAGATTCAACGTATTACAGGATACGTACCATAGACTATTTTTGATTGCATTTTATATAAGCGATAATATAATACACAAACAGTGATAATATTGTGAATTATTGATATAAAAATTATGAACAAAGGAATGAAGAGAAAATAGGATTAGCATACAGAAATTCTAAAAGGAATCGATAATGGAATTGGTTTACTCAATAGCTCAATAGCTGCTGGCGAAATTTGAGAAGAAAATGGTTTTAACCTTTTATCGATTCGCATCGAAATGACCTAATGACATTTTTAAGCAGGACCTAAAAGAGAAGCTTCTTGCATTACGCTTTGTATTTTCGTCGCAACTCTCTCAATCTCACGCCTACGTTTATAAGACATTTATTTTCCTCCAAATTTAAGTGAAGTGTGTTTTATGGCAAATGTGTTCTTGAACGCTTTCCTATATCAAGATTTGACGAGATGTTTCACGACGGAGCTTCCTCGCGGAGACAAGGGAAAAAACAATCTCAAGAAAAATGATCGAATAGAAAAGAATATTCCCATTCTGTTAGATCCATATTCTAATTCGGAACGAGGAGGAAAAATATGTTAAATAATTTTACTTTTTAGTAAAAAAACTTGTTTTCCTATGTCAGTTAACCTTGCAAATAAATTCAAGCATTAGCTTGTATATAGAAAAAAAGAGGCAGATATAAAGAGAAGATGAAAGTCTCTGAAGGGAGCCTTACGAGACGAGGAGTGCTGCTTTGAAGGTCCTGTTTTGATGACATTACGAAGTCCTGCTGAAGTGCAAAGTTGAAACTCAAGCAAAGAGATGAATTCACTTGTTTATTAGATAGATTTCTTTCATCTCCAGCTGCCTCGTATTATTCGCTTCATTTTAAAGCAGGAAATATCGAATTACCAGAAGATCAGAACTTTCACGATGACTTGTTCAACGACAGTATACCGCTAATTTTTCTTTTTTTTTTTTTTTTTTTTTTTTTGTCGTCTGAGTGGGATGTTCTATCAAGATAAACTTGTTCTGCAACTGTTATACATTCTTTATGAGACACTGTATCTGAGCGATCATTAATTTATATTTTATAAAATAGTTCATTACTTTGATAGAAGATTCATATAATAATTTAATAGAAGGAAAATCAGATTCAAAATTTCATAGAAATTTTACCAATGATCATGTGCAACTCTTTTTAGAAAAAGAAAAAAATATATATAATAAATCGAACGTACGATAAAATTTAGTCTTTATTTCAATTTCAATATTTTCTTCAAATCTTCTTAACATTTTTCATCTACAGTAAAAGTAGAAAAAAAGGACACTGAGTCTGGTCCATCAAATTCTGTTTGTTATCCAACAAGATAGAAAGACGCTCTAATCGTTAAAAACAACCTAACCCCAATAAAGAACTAAATTTTACGCGAACTGATAATAATTAACCTTTATAACGAAGTATCCCTTGTTTCCTTGCTCCTTGTTATAAACGGCCGACATTTTTGAGCAACCATCGACATCGAGCGAGCGCCATTGTTAAACAAGAACAAAGCTGTTCGAATGTCGATAACTTTATATCCAGATAATATGTACCATGTAATACTGCCTTAACGACCTACTCTACCTTGATTTTCCTCTATTTAATAACGCTATCGAATCTCCATAAATTTTCTTCGACTTTCCTTCTTCTTCTTCTTCTTCTTCTTCTTCTCTGTTTCTTACTTTTCCTTTCTCGGTCGATTACCAGAAGAAAGTTACCGAAATCCTCGAAAGGAGTCGGATGAAAAGGTTAAATGTTGCGAGATGACAGCGGTCTTGGTTCTTTTATTTATCGTTTGATAGCGTTTATTCTGTTAACAAAAATCTCCGGGATATAGCGGTAACAGGGACATATGCACGAAGCCGATCAAAAGCATCGCAACCTCGTTTTTAACGTCGATCGGAGCAACCCCATGGAACCCGGCTAGTTCGAGCTGGTTGGTGAGCCAGCAGGGCGAAAGGGGTGGCTGTAGTGACGTATCGACCGACGGGGTCACCTGGGGTCACCAAAGTTCATAGCGTCTCCTGGTTCACGAACTCGCCGAAAGTGCAGCCGCCATTCTGTTTCGTCAAACGACCGTTTCCACGAAATCGAAATTCCGTTTTTTTCTCTCTCCTCTGTTTCGTGCATTTCTGTCAAAATCAATGCACCAATAGATGCCACAAGAGTTTGCTGTGATTCTCCAACTTCCATAGTTTCACTTTGGTTCGCTGTAGCCATCCTTTCGCGTAATCAAATTCGTATCGATCGTTGTGAAATTAAATTCTTGATTGGCTTACGTTGTTTTTAATGATTCATCTATACTTTTTCTTACGAATAGTAAACGGTATTGGATCAGTTTTGCTATCTTATCTTCTTTTTTACACGTGTTTCGTTCTCTTTTGTTCCATGCATTTCTGTCAAAATCAATTCATCGACAGATACCTCAAGTCTATCGAGATTCTCGAATTTTTCTATTTCAATGTTGCTTCCGTTTCAGCAAACAAAAGGGACTTGTAACGTTTTAACGGAACGTTTAATATATATATATATATTAAATGTATTTTTCTTATTGAGAACAATGATATGTAAAGATAAATGATCTGTGTCAGCTGCAGGTTTTTGAGATATTTAAATGAATTTTTATGGAACATTGCAGAGCTTCCTGAAAAATAGACCTATACTAGGTGTATGGAATCTATTTTAGTAAATTGTTAAAGTTTTAATTGAAAAACTCGATAGTTAAGCGAAACGAGAGCATTTGTTTTCAAAAACCAAATGAGTAAAGAAAATACATCACATTATTATACATTCATGAGAATTTTATAGAATGTAGGAGATATAATATGGTACACATACATATACTAAATATCTAAAAAACAATTCTCATTTTAATATTTGATGGGTCAAATAAATCTCTATTTAGTCTTTATTTCTTTAGTTATGTTCACGAATATTTGCATAAATATCATGAATCTAATTATGATTTTTTAAGTTTAGGATCGTACAAATTTCTTTATGGAACTTCAACTTTACCCACAGTTTTGTTAAATCAAATCGAAATTATCACTTGTATCATTTTTCCTTGCTCAATTAACTATCATATATCAACAAATCTTATCAATATAATTTTACTGTTTTAACATGATTTTCTTCATAATACTTCTTATGATACAAGATCATTTAATCACATTTGAGAGATATACGATTAACAGGCAGAATGTCAGCGGCGAATTTTGTCTTACTGTTGAGTTTAGTATGTTCGACTACTTATGTGTTATTCTATTGGCTACCATGTTCGTATTACCAGAGAATGGAACCAATGGTGCTGTTGCTGAAATTTCAGCTTCAACACCATATACCTGAATATTTAAATGATTTCTTATAAATATGTCATTGAGTAAATTCTAAGAAGCATCAATAAAATGTGGAAAATTATTAATCCAAAATATAGTATATAATTTTTAAAGGGAAATATGATGCACATGAGCATATGGTAGGAATATACGACAGAGATACAACAGCAATCGAGCAAGTAATTTGCAATTGTATATAGAAATAAAAATGTATATGATATTTTTAAAAAATAACTCGAAATGGTCTAAACAAAGATATAAAGTATTTAAACAAATCCACCTTCGTTATTCTAATATATTAACCATGTGCTACAATTTTAGAACTAAATACTCAAGAATATATTATATAATATACGAGTCGCGTTTAAATTTCATTTAGTCTAATTTTTTACTGTTTAGTATAATGTATAAAGAAAAAGGGAAAGTGATTTACCGTTGATATCGTATAGCGAAAGATAGAGCTATCAGATTATCAGGCACACCTAGAGTACATGTAAAGTAATCCCTCCTGTTATCATCACTTATTCTCTTGAAATATGATATAGCATTTTTATGCGTCGTATATCAGAGATAAACGGTAAAATCTTGTGTAAACTTCGGGAATTGGGGCAAACAGATTCATCGACACGCATCAGGTGTTTTTGCACTTGAAAAAAACAGGGTAAGTGAGTCGTAGCGTTCAGCCTAGAATTTCCTAGCAGGACGTGTTTCATTTTTGCGTAATAATCTCCTCGAATTATATTTTGATATATCCTTGAAATAATAATTCTTGAAAATATTTTAATAATAATTCTTGATTTTCTTGAAAATATTTAACATCAACGTTAGTCGATAAAACGAATCGAATGATTAAAAACAGAATATATATTTTATACTTGTTACCGTGAAATGTAGCATGCTTATAATATAGTAATTTATTTGAAATATTTGACTTATGTATAATTAACTTTTAAACGATCATGGCTTTTTGGTTTTGGTGCGAATATACTTTTATGTATTCCTAATTCCTACACGTGTGTTCTTAAGACGTTTCTATAAATATAGCGTTTAATAGTAGAATCAAATACCGTATATTTGTCGAATACTGGAATTTCAAAATAAACCTGCGTAGAATTAAAATAAACATAGTCATGCCGTTGGGTTAAATAAAGACTATATCTTACCTACTTACTTGAACGAGGTCAAATTGACTTCCTCTTACTAGTTATACGTGCATAGCAAATATTTTATCCATCAATTGAAACTACTAGTTTCATAGTCGAAAATTCACAATATAAAGAAAGATAGAAGAATAGAAAAACATCACTCAAGGCTAATACAGGATAATCTACAGGCGTAATAAAAATGAAAAAAAAATGTCCTTAACGATGATATTTCTCAATTTTTGCCTCTCTATTGTCTTTGTTTTATCAACGTTCTAAAAAATCCACAAACTAAGGATTAAAATCTTTAGATAAGATTAATATAGCGTCTATAAAGAGAGAGAACTTCATCTAATAAAAAATTACAACGCATTAGTAAATAAAAAGAGTTTGTTATAAATGTTAAATATGTAAGCAATCTTATTTTTCATTCAATGAACCAATAACTTTAACATCATCATTAATGTGCTATAGAATTTCATATTTGAAAAAGAGAAATTTTTATTTAAAGCTGTCAGCTCAGTTGTTTATTATAATGTACGTATGAGTAATATATGTATTCCAGCCCCCAGTTTTACCTCACCTTGTTGCCAACCTACACAACAATTATGTTAGCTGTAACGACGTGATTCACGCTGAAGGGAAACATACAATAAGACAGAATATGCACAATTGTCATTGCAACAATTTCATTTATTTTTCTTATAAAACATAACGTAATAGGACTTTTTCAGTGAATTATATATGCTATTTCGTTACATCGTAACAAAGTTTTACCACAGACCAGGTGGATAATAGACATGAAATGCTTTTTCGTGTCCCGTTTTTGGGGATCACCTGATCCCCCTACCATTTTCGTGTCACATGCGATGTTATCGATTGAGTATAGTACTGTTCTGAATTAAAACTAAAGTCTTGTATGAAATTATAAATAAAATATAGAACGAGATATCCTGTAACCGGAATGAAGTTTAAAATTCTATACTCCTACGGTACTTCAGAAAACATTACACACCATGAAAATAATAAAATGCTGTAAAAAGATCAACGAAAAGGGCAAAAAGATCATTAATATATTATTTCCGTGAATAAATATATCAATCGAAGACATCGACTTTCAAAAATATATTAAAACTAAGACATAGAACAAACGATGCGGTTTAAGATTAGGACTTGACAATAATGCTGGAAAGAAAGAACGCAACATAGAACTAGGACTTTAAAGAACGGTTGAAAAAATAAAGAAGAACGACTTAAAAGATAAACCTAAAATTAATTAGATTTAAACTTAAATGTAAGTTTAAAATCTAAGATCCAGAACAAAGGATAAGCCTTTTTTTGTCTATCACCATACCTGGCCATGCAAAGAATGAGGCTAAAAATTAACATAAACTAGGTCTTAGAACTAGAATCTACTTATATTAAAGTACATTAGATTACTACTGACAGCCTTTCATCTCAGACTCAAACTTGGAGCAAAATTTAAAATACGAAGCTATGAACACTTTGTTGAACCACTTGTAAAATTTCATACTTTAACATTTAAAACGATTAGATAAAGGAGATATAAACTTTTCATTCCAAGTCAGTAACCAATATTAGTTACAACTATAGATATATAAAAATTAGACAAACATAACTTAGTACAAGAAGTACGCACTAAAGAGTACCGCAAATACATATATCTTAAAATTAATGAAAACTGAAACGTAAGCATTATCTGCGATACCCCACGTTATTCCATGGTATCCTCACGATGTATCACGGTACACCCATAGGAATTGTTGATCCAGCCTAACTATTAACTTAATGTTAGCGTAGTTCTTAACTTGATACCATTTTTCAAAGATTAATTAACTGACATGGAAACAATGTAAGTATTAAGCAAAGCAGAGATTAATTCTTGGATAACGATACCAATTACTATGTCTTACAACGAGGAGGTGATTACGAACGAGACCCGTTCATGAGTTATTTATCATCCATCTCGACATTCAAGCTATCAGCAAGAATGTCGAGTTTTGACTCTATTTGATCATCGGTCTGCGTAAAGAAATAGTTCCATCTCCTACGCAGCGCTTACATGAATTTTAACAAACATATAATACAAACTATACACACCTCGTAACAGCTATCTTCAATATGCAGATTACATCGATCACTACATTGTACAATAAGTCTAGACGATCCACAATCCTCTTCGTGTCTTTTGCTGATCCAAACTGAACTAACGGTGTCCCACGTTGTCCAACGTCGTCCAACGTTGTCCATCGGTGTCCCACGTTGCAGTCCAGCCCGGATCATCCAAAATTCTTTTGGCGGCACTTGGAGATCCAAACCGGACTGGTGCGTAGTTCTTAGCTTGGCATCGTTTTCCAAAGATTAATCGACGGATTAATTTTTTGGAAAAAGATGCCAATTACCAGGTCTCACCACGCGGAGGTGACTACGCAAGAGACCCGCCCATGGGTTATTTATCTTTATACATCCATCTCGACATTCAACCCAGTGGCAGAATGTCGAGTACCGTCTCTGCTTGACCATGGGCCTGCGTAAAGAAATAGTTGTTTCGTACCCTAACTGCGAAACACATATCTCCAACGCAGCGCTTACATGAATCTTTACAAACGTGCAGCAAAGCATACATAACGCCACAGCTATCTCCCACACACCGATTACATAGATCAGTACAAATATTGTACAATAATTGGTATCCCTACTGGCAGCATTCGGTATCAAAGACACATTTATCTACCTTGGAACAAATGAAAGAAAATGAAGCTAACGAACGAACTCACAAACTTACGCGACGTATCCCTGTGCACCGGATAACCCGAAGGATTAGCGGAAAGCCCAAGTATTGACCATAACTCGATTCCTGTTTCGCCGTTCGAAACTTATACGAGTCGCGGTCGATGGCGCCGACCGATGATGCCAGTGATCCGCTGGTGATCCAGCCGTGGATCCAGCACATAGGCCGGCAACTTAACACACTCCAACTGAACATGTGGAACCCGGGGAGGAGCCGCTGAACAGGATTACGAAGGCAGAGGCCTCAACTGAACAGTGGGGCCCACCCCTGTGGAGGGGCCGCTGAACAGGATTACGAAGGCATGATCTTCGACTGAACAGTGGGGCCCACCCCCACGGGCCCGAACAGGATTACGGAGGACGTGAAATTCCAGGTCCCTGCCCGAGTACCGATGTACCAATCGGACAGGAGTGCAGATCCACGACTGAGTCCCCAACAGATTCGCAAGCATCAGCGGCGCGACGACAACTCCCGCGATCCGTTGCGAACGTCGAGCAGTCGTCGAGCAGTCACCAAGACTGAGGTGTGCTTGGGCCGCCTTACAAATCCAAAGAGTTGTCCAGTGCACGTTGACCCGCACGTACCCGGAATACGCACGAGCGAGTACGTCACGCGACAGTTTGAAACAACTGAGCGATCGCGAACCGACAAATCGCGTGTACAATTTTTCGTTCCAAGATGGATAAGTATCGTTGTACAGAATGAGCTCACAATGCACTTAACATAGGTATCTATCTTACGATTAATTAAGGCTAAATCGCACGCATTTCACGGTATCCCCCGGTGTCCCCCGATGTCCATCGGTGTCCAACGTTGTCCAACGTTGTCCAACGGTGTCCAACGGTGTCCATCGGTGTCCAACGGTGTCCATCGGTGTCCATCGGTGTCCATCGGTGTCCATCGGTGTCCAACGGTGTCCAACGGTGTCCAACGGTGTCCATCGGTGTCCATCGGTGTCCATCGGTGTCCATCGATGTCCATCGATGTCCATCGGTGTCCAACGGTGTCCCACGGTGCAGCCCAGTCTGGATCATCCAAAATTCTGTTCGCGGCATTTGGAGATCCAAACCGGACTGGTGCGTAGTTCTTAGCTTGGTATCGTTTTCCAAAGATTAATCAACGGATTAATTTTTTGGAAAACGATGCCAATTACCAGGTCTCACCACGAGGAGGTGACTACGCAAGAGACCCGCCCATGGGTTATTTATCTTTATACGTCCATCTCGACATTCAACCCAGTGGCAGAATGTCGAGTACCGTCTCTGCTTGACCATGGGCCTGCGTAAAGAAATAGTTGTTTCGTACCCTAACTGCGAAACACATATCTCCAACGCAGCGCTTACATGAATCTTTACAAACGTGCAGCAAAGCATACATAACGCCACAGCTATCTCCCACACACCGATTACATAGATCAGTACAAATATTGTACAATAATTGGTATCCCTACTGGCAGCATTCGGTATCAAAGACACATTTATCTACCTTGGAACAAATGAAAGAAAATGAAGCTAACGAACGAACTCACAAACTTACGCGACGTACCCCTGTGCACCGGATAACCCGAAGGATTAGCGGAAAGCCCAAGTATTGACCATAACTCGATTCCTGTTTCGCCGTTCGAAACTTATACGAGTCGCGGTCGATGGCGCCGACCGATGATGCCAGTGATCCGCTGGTGATCCAGCCGTGGATCCAGCACATAGGCCGGCAACTTAACACACTCCAACTGAACATGTGGAACCCGGGGAGGGGCCGCTGAACAGGATTACGAAGGCAGAGGCCTCAACTGAACAGTGGGGCCCACCCCTGTGGAGGGGCCGCTGAACAGGATTACGAAGGCATGATCTTCAACTGAACAGTGGAGCCCACCCCCGCTGGCCCGAACAGGATTACGGAGGACGTGAAATTACAGGTCCCTGCCCGAGTACCGAAGTACCAATCGGACAGGAGTGCAGATCCACGACTGAATCCCCAACAGATTCGCAAGCATCAGCGGCGCGACGACAACTCCCGCGATCCGTTGCGAACGTCGAGCAGTCGTCGAGCAGTCACCAAGACTGACGTGTGCTTGGGCCGCCTTACGAATCCAAAGAGTTGTCCAGAGCACGTTGACCCGCACGTACCCGGAATACGCACGGGCGAGTACGTCACGCGACAGTTTGAAACAACTGAGCGATCGCGAACCGACAAATCGCAGGTACAATTTTTCGTTCCAAGATGGATAAGTATCGTTGCACAGAATGAGCTCACAATGCACTTAACATAGGTATCTATCTTACGATTAATTAAGGCTAAATCGCACGCATTTCACGGTATCCCCCGGTGTCCCCCGATGTCCATCGGTGTTCCACGGTATCCAACGTTGTCCAACGGTGTCCATCGGTGTCCATCGGTGTCCATCGGTGTCCAACGGTGTCCAACGGTGTCCATCGGTGTCCAACGGTGTCCATCGGTGTCCATCGGTGTCCAACGGTGTCCATCGGTGTCCAACGGTGTCCATCGGTGTCCATCGGTGTCCAACGGTGTCCATCGGTGTCCATCGGTGTCCATCGGTGTCCCACGGTGTCCCACGTCGTCCAACGTCGTCCAACGTCGTCCAACGTCGTCCAACGTCGTCCAACGTTGTCCAACGTCGTCCAACGTCGTCCAACGGTGTCCAACGGTGTCCAACGGTGCCCAACGTTGTCCAACGGTGTCCAACGTCGTCCAACGGTGTCCAACGGTGTCCAACGGTGTCCAACGGTGTCCAACGGTGTCCAACGTTGTCCAACGTTGTCCAACGGTGTCCAACGTCGTCCAACGGTGTCCAACGGTGTCCCACGTTGCAGTCCAGTCTAGGTCATCCAAAATTCTTTTCGCGGCTTTTGGAGATCCAGACTGGGCCAATGATATCCCTCGTTGCAGTCCAGTGTAGATCATCCAAAATTCTTTTCGCGGCTTTTGGAGATCCACACTGGGCCAATGATGTCCCTCGTTGCAGTCCAGTGTAGATCAGCCAAAATTCTTTTCGCGGCTTTTGGCGATCCAGACTGGGCCAATGATATCCCTCGTTGCAGTCCAGTGTAGATCATCCAAATTTCTTTTCGCAGCTTTTGGAGATCCACACTGGGACAATGATATCCCTCGTTGCAGTCCAGTGTAGATCATCCAAAATTCTTTTCGCGGCTTTTGGAGATCCACACTGGGTCAATGGTGTCCCACGGTTTCCCTCGTTGCAGTCCAGTTTATATTATCCAAAACTCTCTTCGTGGCTTTTCGTAATCCAAACTGGACTGTATTAGCGTGGTTCTTAGCTTGGTATCGAATTATTGTACAATGTTTGTACTGATCGATGTAGTCGTTTCCCAAATATTATGCAATTGATTATTTTCAAAACGATTACATCGATCAGTATAAATATTGTACAATAATTTGCATCCGTACTGGCAACATTCGGTATCAAAGATACATTTGTCTAACTTGGAACGAGAAAAGGGAAATGAAACTAAATGAAATTGACACTGCATATAGTAATTTAGTCTTAAAACCCGATTATTATAAAATCGCTTGCTTTGTTTTTTAACTTTTAAAAGTATCTGTTATTTTCTTCAACAACGTAGTAACTTGCAACATAGTGAACCGAAAGATATGCACATAAATCATTTTGTGTAGAATTTTTGTTACAAACGAACGACGATCGAATGAACTTTTGTTTCATGCAAATGAAATTCGAATATTTATAAAATTCTACATTAGCGTTAAAAAATTATAAATATCGCGGTCAAATTCTAAAAGTTATGGTTCTAAGAACAAATAATCACCAGCATTAATTCCAATAGCAATGAATTAAATTTTAAAAAATATTTCAAGCCTTCATAGCAACATTAAGATATTTCGTTATAATACTTTGTTACGCATGAAATCGCTCACAATTTCATACATGTAAATATATATTATACATTCGTAATAAAGTTCTGTATTTTAGCAATTATGGTAACGTTAACGGTGACAAAGGAATATGTCTTATAGCAGTATTTTCAGTAATAAACATAGTAATAAGGGGCACATTAATAAGGGGCGCTGAAAAGGAAATAAAACAGTAGCCAGAAGGGCTACGAAAATTCGATAGGCTTCCACTCTACATAAACCCGATCAACACGCCGAGAGTGGAACTGAATATTCTTGTTTCGCAACGCTAATTTACTACTAATATTTATGAAGCAGAAAATTCTTAAAATCAAACGCGACGAGTGCTTCGTTATATCTGCAATATCAATTAATCTACCATTAAAAAAAAAAAAGAAAAATCTGAAAATTCCCGATATCTGATACGCAACGCTAATAAGTATAAATCTATGCACTCGTATTTAAGCAATACGCAACACTAATAGCGAGAGATCGCAGTGCAACCATTTAGGAGATTGCAGATGAACGATCACACTTGTACAGCTCTTTAGGCTGTACGTGTGATCCAGGAGCAGTGTCCGACAAATGCAGTCGGAGGGTTTGGGCAGTTCGTGAACGCAACTCTACTTAACAAAACGCGATCATTCATTATCGCAACGCTAACAGGAAAAATAAGTAGAACTCGCGATGGAACAATGTCGCAACGCTAATTCTTAAAGTGAATTTAATGAAAATTACTATTTACTATTTGAAAAAGCTACTTTAAATATCCTAGTATTGCTACTTAAACAGAAATACAGAAAAAATTCTAAAAATTGCAAAAGACAATCGCGATATCGTGATTCGCAACTCTAAAACAAACGCGATTATCATTTTATCGCAACTCTAATTCAAACCGTAATCATTCTCTCGTCACACTAATGAAAAGTATCAATACTATTTCGTAACTCTAATACAACCCGTAATTAACTTGTCGCAACACTAATAAGAAAAATCGCGATTTGCCCAATGGGACGATGGACCGATATATACATCGGCCAAAAAAACAAAGACTACTACTACTACTACTACAAATACTAAAAGCGAGCATAGTGACAAAGTAGTAACGATAATGACTTCCCATGCTCCGGATGACCCAGAGGATGGGGAGCCATTAGTAGTTGCCCTCTTGAGTGGCAGTTTGCCGGGCCTCTTCGGCTTATAGCCTCTTCTTTCTTCGGGCGCAATGCCCGCTGAAACTTAAATCTAAGCTCGAGACTTCTAAATCGCAAACAAAAAAAAACTTATAAAGGTAAAATAAAAATATGAACCGCGGAAGCTGATTGAAGTACACATGGACTGACCAACGATCACAGCAGTGATCGTTGCCCACTCGCATGTGCGTGCTCGAGCAATAAACGTTCGTTTCGAGCCCATTCGCGACCGCGACCGCGAAATTCGAAAAATCGAAAGGCAAAACCAGAGACGAGAGCATGCTCTACTCGTGCCAGCTTCACCGTCGATTTTTCAAATAAATTTCCAGAAACAGGTTGGTCACACGAAAACGCGCCTACCCGACCTGAGACTGTGCCAACCTGCCCGGCCCTACCTACTTATAATTAACAGACACACCAGAAAGTATACTACCTATCCTACCTAGCGCTATATTTAAAAAATGGCAAAACAGGCACACCAACACACTCACTCCACGGTTCTCACACAAACGCCCGGGCGCAAAGGTCCTACACTAGAGAGGACGTCCCGGGACGCCTCCGACACCCGAGCTTAACATATCATGCACACTCTAAGGTACGTACCTTTTTCCTGAAATCGACTGACGAAGGCTAGTGACCATTGCGTAAAACGTGATAAAACACGTCTGAGGAAATTATATTTTTAAAATAGATATAAGTAAACTTGGAATTATAATTGCAATTGATAGCAATATTAAGAATGTGAGTACACTTAATCATGTGGATGATATTATCAGAAATTGTAATTGTATCGAGACGTAAATTGAATCGATATATGTCTCGACATTTTTAATATTTGAAGTTTTAACGAATAAGAAAAAGCGACGCAATTCCACGGTCTAACAACACACACACATTATGTGGAAAATACGTCGTGCACGATACACTAACACATCGTCAGTCGCTGAGAAATTATTACATTACTTAATTCTAGATTATCGTGCCCAATGCCTTTCTCCCATTCAAGTAGCACCTGGGCACGTGAATGAGATCCTGACAATGGGCACGGAAAGGGTTAAACCTGAAAATCCTGATCTAAAAAGATGATTAGTTTGTGTAATTTTTATTTAACGGACTAACGTTCTTTGATTTTATATTTTACTACTCAGTTCCTGATTAAATCTACTTTATTAATTTAATAGTAACTAAGTAACTCTACTTTATTAATTTAATAAATCGGAACAAAATTTTAACATTGCAAAAAAGGTAGCATTAATTGAAAAAGACTGAGACTCGATCAAATGGAATAATTAACTCTAAATATATTACTAAGAAAGAAATAATCTCAGGCGATCTCTTTATCAAAGCACATACTCGAAAATGCAGAAGCAATGTTCAAAATTATTGCTTTGATTAAAAAATCTGCCTGTCGCGAAGTGTCTTCTTGCACGTAAAATTTCACACATTCTTATACGGGAAAAAATGAATTTTGACTGATATTTTAAATTCTAACCGAAATGAAATAAACGAACGTGACTTAATATTGTCACGATCAATTCATTGCTTAAAATCAAATATATTTATGTCAAATAGGTATATTCGTGTAGATATTTGCCATTTGCAAATATTCATACGGAATATTAACATGCATATTTAAAAATAACACGAATATATTCTCAAGTGTATATGTTTAAACTAATTATTATAATCGCGATGTGTAAGAAGACCTATCCTAAACTAATAAATTTGAAAAAATGAGTGTTACTACCCACGGGTATAAGAAATACCCGCGGTCACTATGCTCGCAAAAGAATTCTACGTAATACAACCGATCACCCGTGCCGATTCGGACCTTTCATCCTACGACATGATTGAGTGACCGGAGGAACAGAAATGCATGCGACTCACCGTTCGAAGCGGAGAAACAAAGGACGTATCATGGATGCTGCGCCACCCCAGCGAATATCATCAGTGCAAGATCCAGTGGTGAAAATGGAGGTTGAGAAAAATCTGTTACAGAACAAAACACGATGAGTGATTGCTGATTGTTTAAAAAGTTGGAGATAATGAAAAATGAAGGTTTATTAATTTTAGTAACTTTGGTAATAATAAAGATTGAAATTCTAATAAACTTTGATAAGTATAGAAACTGAAACTCTAATATGAAAGTTTAAAATCTAAAAATTAAGAATCTAAAGATTTCTGAAATATGTTAGAAATATGTTAATTTGTTTCATAATTCGGTATTAAGATTTCAACACTTATTTTATTTTAATGAAAGAATAACCTCAGAAAATGCTAACCTCCCAAATTTTTAATCGAATTATATTTCTTCATTGATAGTGATTAAAGAAAAATATACAGAATATATATAATTGAAGTACAATATGTAAAGTTACTTACATTTTTGGCTTTTGAGCCATTGTTAAAACATTCCCAAAGAAGACGAAGGAGTTGAAGCAGTGATATGTCTATAATAAAACATAAGATATCATTAATATTGTTAATACATAATAAAAAAACATGGAATTTTAATAATAATAAAGACTAAACTCTAATAAGTATGTAAATTGAAACTCTAATATAAAAGTTTGAGAATAAAACATTCAGTGATATTTTATACGTATCAGACAGTTCTATTGTACTTTAATGTTAAGACTTTAAGACTTTATTTCAATTAAAAAGGACATTTACAACTTTCTAAATTATCAATCATTTTTACTTTATAATTAACAATATTTGAAACAAAATGTAATAAATAGAACAAATTGAAATACAATATATAAAACTACTTACATTCTTGAGCTCCTGGAGAGGCTTTATCCTCTTGAGGGAGACACTGACTCTAATACCGGAAACGAATATTCAAAAAAATAAATATATAAAAAAAGAAAAATAAAAGACTACGTTACCGCGACCGCTTAATTTATGATCGGCGAACAAGAACTCTAATATCGCGTACAAATTTGATTGATAAATTTTTATTATTTTCGCGTGTGATTATTCGATCGAATTTGTTCAAAACTATCGTTATTTTAAAATATTGAAAAGAAACTATTGCGTAACAAACACTGACTCTACAACCGCATTGCGCGCGGTCACAAATATTCCCTGAAAATAAAGCAGTTTAGGGGCGGGGGTGGAGGGTGGAAAAGACGCGAAACGTCGTTTCGACAATTTTCTTCTTTTTCCCATCGAACGTTTATTTAGAAAATACTGCTATTTCTTTATATTTAAAAATTATTATTAAGAAATTGGAACAAGTATAAAAATATAAGTTGAAAATTGTGAGATATTTCTCGAACAAATGCTTACGAATGCCGTGAATGCAATGGAATCGTTCGCAAGAATTATACTGTTCGCAATTAGAATATATACTGTGAATTTTTGTTATTAGAATACGAAATATACATTCCACTAATACACTATAGTCGCGTGTTATAAATATTGGAAAATATTTCCAAGAATAAAAGTTCGCCACTAAATATACTTAAAGAATACTTGATAAACGCACGCGAAACCTTGTTTCGAGGTATTTGAATCTAACTGTTACTAAGTTGCAAGTTTATGACGTTAACTGCAGCAAATTCACATAATAGAACAAAAGAAATTGAATTCCATATGTGAATTATCATTGAGATATAACTTCCTATTTTCGCGACTCTAAACTTTTGAATATATCGAAAAGTTATAAACTCTAACATGACCGCAACAATCTTTCCTTAAAAATGGGAAAATAAGAAGAAGCCCGAACAAAACGACAATGAAAGAAAAATCGCGGCGCGAACTCATTCGTTCGCGATCTTTCGAAAGAATCAATGGACTCACGCGACGCACTCTCGTGCACAAAATAATTGCAAGATTCAGTGGAAAAGAAGAATAGATTTTTATATATCGTTCCAAGTTAGATACGTATCATTGCACAGAATGGGCTCAAAATGGATTTGAGAGTCAAGACATATCCAACGGTGTCCAACGTTGTCCATCGGTGTCCATCTGTGTCCATCTGTGTCCATCTGTGTCCATCTGTGTCCATCGGTGTCCATCGGTGTCCATCGGTGTCCATCGGTGTCCAACGATGTCCAACGGTGTCCAACGGAGTCCATCGGTGTCCATCGATGTCCATCGGTGTCCATCGGTGTCCATCGGTGTCCATCGGTGTCCATCGGTGTCCATCGGTGTCCATCGATGTCCATCGATGTCCATCGATGTCCATCGGTGTCCAACGGTGTCCCACGGTGCAGCCCAGTCTGGATCATCCAAAATTCTGTTCGCGGCATTTGGAGATCCAAACCGGACTGGTGCGTAGTTCTTAGCTTGGTATCGTTTTCCAAAGATTAATCAACGGATTAATTTTTTGGAAAACGATGCCAATTACCAGGTCTCACCACGAGGAGGTGACTACGCAAGAGACCCGCCCATGGGTTATTTATCTTTATACGTCCATCTCGACATTCAACCCAGTGGTAGAATGTCGAGTACCGTCTCTGCTTGACCATGGGCCTGCGTAAAGAAATAGTTGTTTCGTACCCTAACTGCGAAACACATATCTCCAACGCAGCGCTTACATGAATCTTTACAAACGTGCAGCAAAGCATACATAACGCCACAGCTATCTCCCACACACCGATTACATAGATCAGTACAAATATTGTACAATAATTGGTATCCCTACTGGCAGCATTCGGTATCAAAGACACATTTATCTACCTTGGAACAAATGAAAGAAAATGAAGCTAACGAACGAACTCACAAACTTACGCGACGTACCCCTGTGCACCGGATAACCCGAAGGATTAGCGGAAAGCCCAAGTATTGACCATAACTCGATTCCTGTTTCGCCGTTCGAAACTTATACGAGTCGCGGTCGATGGCGCCGACCGATGATGCCAGTGATCCGCTGGTGATCCAGCCGTGGATCCAGCACATAGGCCGGCAACTTAACACACTCCAACTGAACATGTGGAACCCGGGGAGGGGCCGCTGAACAGGATTACGAAGGCAGAGGCCTCAACTGAACAGTGGGGCCCACCCCTGTGGAGGGGCCGCTGAACAGGATTACGAAGGCATGATCTTCGACTGAACAGTGGGGCCCACCCCCGCGGGCCCGAACAGGATTACGGAGGACGTGAAATTACAGGTCCCTGCCCGAGTACCGAAGTACCAATCGGACAGGAGTGCAGATCCACGACTGAATCCCCAACAGATTCGCAAGCATCAGCGGCGCGACGACAACTCCCGCGATCCGTTGCGAACGTCGAGCAGTCGTCGAGCAGTCACCAAGACTGAGGTGTGCTTGGGCCGCCTTACAAATCCAAAGAGTTGTCCAGTGCACGTTGACCCGCACGTACCCGGAATACGCACGAGCGAGTACGTCACGCGACAGTTTGAAACAACTGAGCGATCGCGAACCGACAAATCGCGTGTACAATTTTTCGTTCCAAGATGGATAAGTATCGTTGTACAGAATGAGCTCACAATGCACTTAACATAGGTATCTATCTTACGATTAATTAAGGCTAAATCGCACGCATTTCACGGTATCCCCCGGTGTCCCCCGATGTCCATCGGTGTTCCACGGTGTCCAACGTTGTCCAACGTTGTCCAACGGTGTCCAACGGTGTCCATCGGTGTCCATCGGTGTCCATCGGTGTCCATCGGTGTCCAACGGTGTCCATCGGTGTCCAACGGTGTCCAACGGTGTCCAACGGTGTCCATCGGTGTCCATCGGTGTCCATCGGTGTCCATCGATGTCCATCGATGTCCATCGGTGTCCAACGGTGTCCCACGGTGCAGCCCAGTCTGGATTATCCAAAATTCTGTTCGCGGCATTTGGAGATCCAAACCGGACTGGTGCGTAGTTCTTAGCTTGGTATCGTTTTCCAAAGATTAATCAACGGATTAATTTTTTGGAAAACGATGCCAATTACCAGGTCTCACCACGAGGAGGTGACTACGCAAGAGACCCGCCCATGGGTTATTTATCTTTATACGTCCATCTCGACATTCAACCCAGTGGCAGAATGTCGAGTACCGTCTCTGCTTGACCATGGGCCTGCGTAAAGAAATAGTTGTTTCGTACCCTAACTGCGAAACACATATCTCCAACGCAGCGCTTACATGAATCTTTACAAACGTGCAGCAAAGCATACATAACGCCACAGCTATCTCCCACACACCGATTACATAGATCAGTACAAATATTGTACAATAATTGGTATCCCTACTGGCAGCATTCGGTATCAAAGACACATTTATCTACCTTGGAACAAATGAAAGAAAATGAAGCTAACGAACGAACTCACAAACTTACGCGACGTACCCCTGTGCACCGGATAACCCGAAGGATTAGCGGAAAGCCCAAGTATTGACCATAACTCGATTCCTGTTTCGCCGTTCGAAACTTATACGAGTCGCGGTCGATGGCGCCGACCGATGATGCCAGTGATCCGCTGGTGATCCAGCCGTGGATCCAGCACATAGGCCGGCAACTTAACACACTCCAACTGAACATGTGGAACCCGGGGAGGGGCCGCTGAACAGGATTACGAAGGCAGAGGCCTCAACTGAACAGTGGGGCCCACCCCTGTGGAGGGGCCGCTGAACAGGATTACGAAGGCATGATCTTCGACTGAACAGTGGGGCCCACCCCCGCGGGCCCGAACAGGATTACGGAGGACGTGAAATTACAGGTCCCTGCCCGAGTACCGAAGTACCAATCGGACAGGAGTGCAGATCCACGACTGAATCCCCAACAGATTCGCAAGCATCAGCGGCGCGACGACAACTCCCGCGATCCGTTGCGAACGTCGAGCAGTCGTCGAGCAGTCACCAAAACTGAGGTGTGCTTGGGCCGCCTTACAAATCCAAAGAGTTGTCCAGTGCACGTTGACCCGCACGTACCCGGAATACGCACGAGCGAGTACGTCACGCGACAGTTTGAAACAACTGAGCGATCGCGAACCGACAAATCGCGTGTACAATTTTTCGTTCCAAGATGGATAAGTATCGTTGTACAGAATGAGCTCACAATGCACTTAACATAGGTATCTATCTTACGATTAATTAAGGCTAAATCGCACGCATTTCACGGTATCCCCCGGTGTCCCCCGATGTCCATCGGTGTTCCACGGTGTCCAACGTTGTCCAACGTTGTCCAACGGTGTCCAACGGTGTCCATCGGTGTCCATCGGTGTCCATCGGTGTCCATCGGTGTCCAACGGTGTCCATCGGTGTCCAACGGTGTCCAACGGTGTCCAACGGTGTCCATCGGTGTCCATCGGTGTCCATCGGTGTCCATCGATGTCCATCGATGTCCATCGATGTCCATCGGTGTCCAACGGTGTCCCACGGTGCAGCCCAGTCTGGATCATCCAAAATTCTGTTCGCGGCATTTGGAGATCCAAACCGGACTGGTGCGTAGTTCTTAGCTTGGTATCGTTTTCCAAAGATTAATCAACGGATTAATTTTTTGGAAAACGATGCCAATTACCAGGTCTCACCACGAGGAGGTGACTACGCAAGAGACCCGCCCATGGGTTATTTATCTTTATACGTCCATCTCGACATTCAACCCAGTGGTAGAATGTCGAGTACCGTCTCTGCTTAACCATGGGCCTGCGTAAAGAAATAGTTGTTTCGTACCCTAACTGCGAAACACATATCTCCAACGCAGCGCTTACATGAATCTTTACAAACGTGCAGCAAAGCATACATAACGCCACAGCTATCTCCCACACACCGATTACATAGATCAGTACAAATATTGTACAATAATTGGTATCCCTACTGGCAGCATTCGGTATCAAAGACACATTTATCTACCTTGGAACAAATGAAAGAAAATGAAGCTAACGAACGAACTCACAAACTTACGCGACGTACCCCTGTGCACCGGATAACCCGAAGGATTAGCGGAAAGCCCAAGTATTGACCATAACTCGATTCCTGTTTCGCCGTTCGAAACTTATACGAGTCGCGGTCGATGGCGCCGACCGATGATGCCAGTGATCCGCTGGTGATCCAGCCGTGGATCCAGCACATAGGCCGGCAACTTAACACACTCCAACTGAACATGTGGAACCCGGGGAGGGGCCGCTGAACAGGATTACGAAGGCAGAGGCCTCAACTGAACAGTGGGGCCCACCCCTGTGGAGGGGCCGCTGAACAGGATTACGAAGGCATGATCTTCGACTGAACAGTGGGGCCCACCCCCGCGGGCCCGAACAGGATTACGGAGGACGTGAAATTACAGGTCCCTGCCCGAGTACCGAAGTACCAATCGGACAGGAGTGCAGATCCACGACTGAATCCCCAACAGATTCGCAAGCATCAGCGGCGCGACGACAACTCCCGCGATCCGTTGCGAACGTCGAGCAGTCGTCGAGCAGTCACCAAGACTGAGGTGTGCTTGGGCCGCCTTACAAATCCAAAGAGTTGTCCAGTGCACGTTGACCCGCACGTACCCGGAATACGCACGAGCGAGTACGTCACGCGACAGTTTGAAACAACTGAGCGATCGCGAACCGACAAATCGCGTGTACAATTTTTCGTTCCAAGATGGATAAGTATCGTTGTACAGAATGAGCTCACAATGCACTTAACATAGGTATCTATCTTACGATTAATTAAGGCTAAATCGCACGCATTTCACGGTATCCCCCGGTGTCCCCCGATGTCCATCGGTGTTCCACGGTGTCCAACGTTGTCCAACGTTGTCCAACGGTGTCCAACGGTGTCCATCGGTGTCCATCGGTGTCCATCGGTGTCCATCGGTGTCCAACGGTGTCCATCGGTGTCCAACGGTGTCCAACGGTGTCCAACGGTGTCCATCGGTGTCCATCGGTGTCCATCGGTGTCCATCGATGTCCATCGATGTCCATCGATGTCCATCGGTGTCCAACGGTGTCCCACGGTGCAGCCCAGTCTGGATCATCCAAAATTCTGTTCGCGGCATTTGGAGATCCAAACCGGACTGGTGCGTAGTTCTTAGCTTGGTATCGTTTTCCAAAGATTAATCAACGGATTAATTTTTTGGAAAACGATGCCAATTACCAGGTCTCACCACGAGGAGGTGACTACGCAAGAGACCCGCCCATGGGTTATTTATCTTTATACGTCCATCTCGACATTCAACCCAGTGGCAGAATGTCGAGTACCGTCTCTGCTTGACCATGGGCCTGCGTAAAGAAATAGTTGTTTCGTACCCTAACTGCGAAACACATATCTCCAACGCAGCGCTTACATGAATCTTTACAAACGTGCAGCAAAGCATACATAACGCCACAGCTATCTCCCACACACCGATTACATAGATCAGTACAAATATTGTACAATAATTGGTATCCCTACTGGCAGCATTCGGTATCAAAGACACATTTATCTACCTTGGAACAAATGAAAGAAAATGAAGCTAACGAACGAACTCACAAACTTACGCGACGTACCCCTGTGCACCGGATAACCCGAAGGATTAGCGGAAAGCCCAAGTATTGACCATAACTCGATTCCTGTTTCGCCGTTCGAAACTTATACGAGTCGCGGTCGATGGCGCCGACCGATGATGCCAGTGATCCGCTGGTGATCCAGCCGTGGATCCAGCACATAGGCCGGCAACTTAACACACTCCAACTGAACATGTGGAACCCGGGGAGGGGCCGCTGAACAGGATTACGAAGGCAGAGGCCTCAACTGAACAGTGGGGCCCACCCCTGTGGAGGGGCCGCTGAACAGGATTACGAAGGCATGATCTTCGACTGAACAGTGGGGCCCACCCCCGCGGGCCCGAACAGGATTACGGAGGACGTGAAATTACAGGTCCCTGCCCGAGTACCGAAGTACCAATCGGACAGGAGTGCAGATCCACGACTGAATCCCCAACAGATTCGCAAGCATCAGCGGCGCGACGACAACTCCCGCGATCCGTTGCGAACGTCGAGCAGTCGTCGAGCAGTCACCAAGACTGAGGTGTGCTTGGGCCGCCTTACAAATCCAAAGAGTTGTCCAGTGCACGTTGACCCGCACGTACCCGGAATACGCACGAGCGAGTACGTCACGCGACAGTTTGAAACAACTGAGCGATCGCGAACCGACAAATCGCGTGTACAATTTTTCGTTCCAAGATGGATAAGTATCGTTGTACAGAATGAGCTCACAATGCACTTAACATAGGTATCTATCTTACGATTAATTAAGGCTAAATCGCACGCATTTCACGGTATCCCCCGGTGTCCCCCGATGTCCATCGGTGTTCCACGGTGTCCAACGTTGTCCAACGTTGTCCAACGGTGTCCAACGGTGTCCATCGGTGTCCATCGGTGTCCATCGGTGTCCATCGGTGTCCAACGGTGTCCATCGGTGTCCAACGGTGTCCAACGGTGTCCAACGGTGTCCATCGGTGTCCATCGGTGTCCATCGGTGTCCATCGATGTCCATCGATGTCCATCGGTGTCCAACGGTGTCCCACGGTGCAGCCCAGTCTGGATTATCCAAAATTCTGTTCGCGGCATTTGGAGATCCAAACCGGACTGGTGCGTAGTTCTTAGCTTGGTATCGTTTTCCAAAGATTAATCAACGGATTAATTTTTTGGAAAACGATGCCAATTACCAGGTCTCACCACGAGGAGGTGACTACGCAAGAGACCCGCCCATGGGTTATTTATCTTTATACGTCCATCTCGACATTCAACCCAGTGGCAGAATGTCGAGTACCGTCTCTGCTTGACCATGGGCCTGCGTAAAGAAATAGTTGTTTCGTACCCTAACTGCGAAACACATATCTCCAACGCAGCGCTTACATGAATCTTTACAAACGTGCAGCAAAGCATACATAACGCCACAGCTATCTCCCACACACCGATTACATAGATCAGTACAAATATTGTACAATAATTGGTATCCCTACTGGCAGCATTCGGTATCAAAGACACATTTATCTACCTTGGAACAAATGAAAGAAAATGAAGCTAACGAACGAACTCACAAACTTACGCGACGTACCCCTGTGCACCGGATAACCCGAAGGATTAGCGGAAAGCCCAAGTATTGACCATAACTCGATTCCTGTTTCGCCGTTCGAAACTTATACGAGTCGCGGTCGATGGCGCCGACCGATGATGCCAGTGATCCGCTGGTGATCCAGCCGTGGATCCAGCACATAGGCCGGCAACTTAACACACTCCAACTGAACATGTGGAACCCGGGGAGGGGCCGCTGAACAGGATTACGAAGGCAGAGGCCTCAACTGAACAGTGGGGCCCACCCCTGTGGAGGGGCCGCTGAACAGGATTACGAAGGCATGATCTTCGACTGAACAGTGGGGCCCACCCCCGCGGGCCCGAACAGGATTACGGAGGACGTGAAATTACAGGTCCCTGCCCGAGTACCGAAGTACCAATCGGACAGGAGTGCAGATCCACGACTGAATCCCCAACAGATTCGCAAGCATCAGCGGCGCGACGACAACTCCCGCGATCCGTTGCGAACGTCGAGCAGTCGTCGAGCAGTCACCAAGACTGAGGTGTGCTTGGGCCGCCTTACAAATCCAAAGAGTTGTCCAGTGCACGTTGACCCGCACGTACCCGGAATACGCACGAGCGAGTACGTCACGCGACAGTTTGAAACAACTGAGCGATCGCGAACCGACAAATCGCGTGTACAATTTTTCGTTCCAAGATGGATAAGTATCGTTGTACAGAATGAGCTCACAATGCACTTAACATAGGTATCTATCTTACGATTAATTAAGGCTAAATCGCACGCATTTCACGGTATCCCCCGGTGTCCCCCGATGTCCATCGGTGTCCAACGTTGTCCAACGTTGTCCAACGGTGTCCAACGGTGTCCATCGGTGTCCATCGGTGTCCATCGGTGTCCATCGGTGTCCAACGGTGTCCATCGGTGTCCAACGGTGTCCAACGGTGTCCAACGGTGTCCATCGGTGTCCATCGGTGTCCATCGGTGTCCATCGATGTCCATCGATGTCCATCGGTGTCCAACGGTGTCCCACGGTGCAGCCCAGTCTGGATCATCCAAAATTCTCTTCGCGGCATTTGGAGATCCAAACCGGACTGGTGCGTAGTTCTTAGCTTGGTATCGTTTTCCAAAGATTAATCAACGGATTAATTTTTTGGAAAACCATGCCAATTACCAGGTCTCACCACGAGGAGGTGACTACGCAAGAGACCCGCCCATGGGTTATTTATCTTTATACGTCCATCTCGACATTCAACCCAGTGGCAGAATGTCGAGTACCGTCTCTGCTTGACCATGGGCCTGCGTAAAGAAATAGTTGTTTCGTACCCTAACTGCGAAACACATATCTCCAACGCAGCGCTTACATGAATCTTTACAAACGTGCAGCAAAGCATACATAACGCCACAGCTATCTCCCACACACCGATTACATAGATCAGTACAAATATTGTACAATAATTGGTATCCCTACTGGCAGCATTCGGTATCAAAGACACATTTATCTACCTTGGAACAAATGAAAGAAAATGAAGCTAACGAACGAACTCACAAACTTACGCGACGTACCCCTGTGCACCGGATAACCCGAAGGATTAGCGGAAAGCCCAAGTATTGACCATAACTCGATTCCTGTTTCGCCGTTCGAAACTTATACGAGTCGCGGTCGATGGCGCCGACCGATGATGCCAGTGATCCGCTGGTGATCCAGCCGTGGATCCAGCACATAGGCCGGCAACTTAACACACTCCAACTGAACATGTGGAACCCGGGGAGGGGCCGCTGAACAGGATTACGAAGGCAGAGGCCTCAACTGAACAGTGGGGCCCACCCCTGTGGAGGGGCCGCTGAACAGGATTACGAAGGCATGATCTTCGACTGAACAGTGGGGCCCACCCCCGCGGGCCCGAACAGGATTACGGAGGACGTGAAATTACAGGTCCCTGCCCGAGTACCGAAGTACCAATCGGACAGGAGTGCAGATCCACGACTGAATCCCCAACAGATTCGCAAGCATCAGCGGCGCGACGACAACTCCCGCGATCCGTTGCGAACGTCGAGCAGTCGTCGAGCAGTCACCAAGACTGAGGTGTGCTTGGGCCGCCTTACAAATCCAAAGAGTTGTCCAGTGCACGTTGACCCGCACGTACCCGGAATACGCACGAGCGAGTACGTCACGCGACAGTTTGAAACAACTGAGCGATCGCGAACCGACAAATCGCGTGTACAATTTTTCGTTCCAAGATGGATAAGTATCGTTGTACAGAATGAGCTCACAATGCACTTAACATAGGTATCTATCTTACGATTAATTAAGGCTAAATCGCACGCATTTCACGGTATCCCCCGGTGTCCCCCGATGTCCATCGGTGTTCCACGGTGTCCAACGTTGTCCAACGTTGTCCAACGGTGTCCAACGGTGTCCATCGGTGTCCATCGGTGTCCATCGGTGTCCATCGGTGTCCAACGGTGTCCATCGGTGTCCAACGGTGTCCAACGGTGTCCAACGGTGTCCATCGGTGTCCATCGGTGTCCATCGGTGTCCATCGATGTCCATCGATGTCCATCGGTGTCCAACGGTGTCCCACGGTGCAGCCCAGTCTGGATTATCCAAAATTCTGTTCGCGGCATTTGGAGATCCAAACCGGACTGGTGCGTAGTTCTTAGCTTGGTATCGTTTTCCAAAGATTAATCAACGGATTAATTTTTTGGAAAACGATGCCAATTACCAGGTCTCACCACGAGGAGGTGACTACGCAAGAGACCCGCCCATGGGTTATTTATCTTTATACGTCCATCTCGACATTCAACCCAGTGGCAGAATGTCGAGTACCGTCTCTGCTTGACCATGGGCCTGCGTAAAGAAATAGTTGTTTCGTACCCTAACTGCGAAACACATATCTCCAACGCAGCGCTTACATGAATCTTTACAAACGTGCAGCAAAGCATACATAACGCCACAGCTATCTCCCACACACCGATTACATAGATCAGTACAAATATTGTACAATAATTGGTATCCCTACTGGCAGCATTCGGTATCAAAGACACATTTATCTACCTTGGAACAAATGAAAGAAAATGAAGCTAACGAACGAACTCACAAACTTACGCGACGTACCCCTGTGCACCGGATAACCCGAAGGATTAGCGGAAAGCCCAAGTATTGACCATAACTCGATTCCTGTTTCGCCGTTCGAAACTTATACGAGTCGCGGTCGATGGCGCCGACCGATGATGCCAGTGATCCGCTGGTGATCCAGCCGTGGATCCAGCACATAGGCCGGCAACTTAACACACTCCAACTGAACATGTGGAACCCGGGGAGGGGCCGCTGAACAGGATTACGAAGGCAGAGGCCTCAACTGAACAGTGGGGCCCACCCCTGTGGAGGGGCCGCTGAACAGGATTACGAAGGCATGATCTTCGACTGAACAGTGGGGCCCACCCCCGCGGGCCCGAACAGGATTACGGAGGACGTGAAATTACAGGTCCCTGCCCGAGTACCGAAGTACCAATCGGACAGGAGTGCAGATCCACGACTGAATCCCCAACAGATTCGCAAGCATCAGCGGCGCGACGACAACTCCCGCGATCCGTTGCGAACGTCGAGCAGTCGTCGAGCAGTCACCAAGACTGAGGTGTGCTTGGGCCGCCTTACAAATCCAAAGAGTTGTCCAGTGCACGTTGACCCGCACGTACCCGGAATACGCACGAGCGAGTACGTCACGCGACAGTTTGAAACAACTGAGCGATCGCGAACCGACAAATCGCGTGTACAATTTTTCGTTCCAAGATGGATAAGTATCGTTGTACAGAATGAGCTCACAATGCACTTAACATAGGTATCTATCTTACGATTAATTAAGGCTAAATCGCACGCATTTCACGGTATCCCCCGGTGTCCCCCGATGTCCATCGGTGTCCATCGGTGTCCATCGGTGTCCATCGGTGTCCAACGGTGTCCATCGGTGTCCAACGGTGTCCAACGGTGTCCAACGGTGTCCATCGGTGTCCATCGGTGTCCATCGGTGTCCATCGATGTCCATCGATGTCCATCGATGTCCATCGGTGTCCAACGGTGTCCCACGGTGCAGCCCAGTCTGGATCATCCAAAATTCTGTTCGCGGCATTTGGAGATCCAAACCGGACTGGTGCGTAGTTCTTAGCTTGGTATCGTTTTCCAAAGATTAATCAACGGATTAATTTTTTGGAAAACGATGCCAATTACCAGGTCTCACCACGAGGAGGTGACTACGCAAGAGACCCGCCCATGGGTTATTTATCTTTATACGTCCATCTCGACATTCAACCCAGTGGCAGAATGTCGAGTACCGTCTCTGCTTGACCATGGGCCTGCGTAAAGAAATAGTTGTTTCGTACCCTAACTGCGAAACACATATCTCCAACGCAGCGCTTACATGAATCTTTACAAACGTGCAGCAAAGCATACATAACGCCACAGCTATCTCCCACACACCGATTACATAGATCAGTACAAATATTGTACAATAATTGGTATCCCTACTGGCAGCATTCGGTATCAAAGACACATTTATCTACCTTGGAACAAATGAAAGAAAATGAAGCTAACGAACGAACTCACAAACTTACGCGACGTACCCCTGTGCACCGGATAACCCGAAGGATTAGCGGAAAGCCCAAGTATTGACCATAACTCGATTCCTGTTTCGCCGTTCGAAACTTATACGAGTCGCGGTCGATGGCGCCGACCGATGATGCCAGTGATCCGCTGGTGATCCAGCCGTGGATCCAGCACATAGGCCGGCAACTTAACACACTCCAACTGAACATGTGGAACCCGGGGAGGGGCCGCTGAACAGGATTACGAAGGCAGAGGCCTCAACTGAACAGTGGGGCCCACCCCTGTGGAGGGGCCGCTGAACAGGATTACGAAGGCATGATCTTCGACTGAACAGTGGGGCCCACCCCCGCGGGCCCGAACAGGATTACGGAGGACGTGAAATTACAGGTCCCTGCCCGAGTACCGAAGTACCAATCGGACAGGAGTGCAGATCCACGACTGAATCCCCAACAGATTCGCAAGCATCAGCGGCGCGACGACAACTCCCGCGATCCGTTGCGAACGTCGAGCAGTCGTCGAGCAGTCACCAAGACTGAGGTGTGCTTGGGCCGCCTTACAAATCCAAAGAGTTGTCCAGTGCACGTTGACCCGCACGTACCCGGAATACGCACGAGCGAGTACGTCACGCGACAGTTTGAAACAACTGAGCGATCGCGAACCGACAAATCGCGTGTACAATTTTTCGTTCCAAGATGGATAAGTATCGTTGTACAGAATGAGCTCACAATGCACTTAACATAGGTATCTATCTTACGATTAATTAAGGCTAAATCGCACGCATTTCACGGTATCCCCCGGTGTCCCCCGATGTCCATCGGTGTCCATCGGTGTCCATCGGTGTCCATCGGTGTCCAACGGTGTCCATCGGTGTCCAACGGTGTCCAACGGTGTCCAACGGTGTCCATCGGTGTCCATCGGTGTCCATCGGTGTCCATCGATGTCCATCGATGTCCATCGATGTCCATCGGTGTCCAACGGTGTCCCACGGTGCAGCCCAGTCTGGATCATCCAAAATTCTGTTCGCGGCATTTGGAGATCCAAACCGGACTGGTGCGTAGTTCTTAGCTTGGTATCGTTTTCCAAAGATTAATCAACGGATTAATTTTTTGGAAAACGATGCCAATTACCAGGTCTCACCACGAGGAGGTGACTACGCAAGAGACCCGCCCATGGGTTATTTATCTTTATACGTCCATCTCGACATTCAACCCAGTGGCAGAATGTCGAGTACCGTCTCTGCTTGACCATGGGCCTGCGTAAAGAAATAGTTGTTTCGTACCCTAACTGCGAAACACATATCTCCAACGCAGCGCTTACATGAATCTTTACAAACGTGCAGCAAAGCATACATAACGCCACAGCTATCTCCCACACACCGATTACATAGATCAGTACAAATATTGTACAATAATTGGTATCCCTACTGGCAGCATTCGGTATCAAAGACACATTTATCTACCTTGGAACAAATGAAAGAAAATGAAGCTAACGAACGAACTCACAAACTTACGCGACGTACCCCTGTGCACCGGATAACCCGAAGGATTAGCGGAAAGCCCAAGTATTGACCATAACTCGATTCCTGTTTCGCCGTTCGAAACTTATACGAGTCGCGGTCGATGGCGCCGACCGATGATGCCAGTGATCCGCTGGTGATCCAGCCGTGGATCCAGCACATAGGCCGGCAACTTAACACACTCCAACTGAACATGTGGAACCCGGGGAGGGGCCGCTGAACAGGATTACGAAGGCAGAGGCCTCAACTGAACAGTGGGGCCCACCCCTGTGGAGGGGCCGCTGAACAGGATTACGAAGGCATGATCTTCGACTGAACAGTGGGGCCCACCCCCGCGGGCCCGAACAGGATTACGGAGGACGTGAAATTACAGGTCCCTGCCCGAGTACCGAAGTACCAATCGGACAGGAGTGCAGATCCACGACTGAATCCCCAACAGATTCGCAAGCATCAGCGGCGCGACGACAACTCCCGCGATCCGTTGCGAACGTCGAGCAGTCGTCGAGCAGTCACCAAGACTGAGGTGTGCTTGGGCCGCCTTACAAATCCAAAGAGTTGTCCAGTGCACGTTGACCCGCACGTACCCGGAATACGCACGAGCGAGTACGTCACGCGACAGTTTGAAACAACTGAGCGATCGCGAACCGACAAATCGCGTGTACAATTTTTCGTTCCAAGATGGATAAGTATCGTTGTACAGAATGAGCTCACAATGCACTTAACATAGGTATCTATCTTACGATTGATTAAGGCTAAATCGCACGCATTTCACGGTATCCCCCGGTGTCCAACGGTGTCCATCGGTGTCCATCGGTGTCCATCGGTGTCCATCGGTGTCCATCGGTGTCCATCGGTGTCCAACGGTGTCCAACGGTGTCCAACGGTGTCCAACGGTGTCCAACGGTGTCCAACGGTGTCCAACGGTGTCCAACGGTGTCCAACGGTGTCCAACGGTGTCCAACGTCGTCCAACGGTGTCCAACGGTGTCCAACGGTGTCCAACGGTGTCCATCGGTGTCCAACGGTGTCCAACGTCGTCCAACGTCGTCCAACGTCGTCCAACGTCGTCCAACGTCGTCCAACGTTGTCCAACGTCGTCCAACGGTGTCCAACGGTGTCCAACGGTGTCCATCGGTGTCCATCGGTGTCCATCGGTGTCCCACGGTGTCCCACGTCGTCCAACGTCGTCCAACGTTGTCCAACGGTGTCCAACGTCGTCCAACGGTGTCCAACGGTGTCCAACGGTGTCCAGCGGTGTCCAACGGTGTCCAACGGTGTCCAACGGTGTCCAACGGTGTCCAACGGTGTCCAACGGTGTCCCACGTTGCAGTCCAGTCTAGGTCATCCAAAATTCTTTTCGCGGCTTTTGGAGATCCACACTGGGCCAATGGTGTCCCACGGTGTCCCTCGTTGCAGTCCAGTGTAGATCATCCAAAATTCTTTTCGCGTCTTTTGGAGATCCACACTGGGCCAATGGTGTCCCACGGTTTCCCTCGTTGCAGTCCAGTTTATATTATCCAAAACTCTCTTCGTGGCTTTTCGTAATCCAAACTGGACTGTATTAGCGTGGTTCTTAGCTTGGTATCGAATTATTGTACAATGTTTGTACTGATCGATGTAGTCGTTTCCCAAATATTATGCAATTGATTATTTTCAAAACGATTACATCGATCAGTATAAATATTGTACAATAATTTGCATCCGTACTGGCAACATTCGGTATCAAAGATACATTTGTCTAACTTGGAACGAGAAAAGGGAAATGAAACTAAATGAAATTGACACTGCATATAGTAATTTAGTCTTAAAACCCGATTATTATAAAATCGCTTGCTTTGTTTTTTAACTTTTAAAAGTATCTGTTATTTTCTTCAACAACGTAGTAACTTGCAACATAGTGAACCGAAAGATATGCACATAAATCATTTTGTGTAGAATTTTTGTTACAAACGAACGACGATCGAATGAACTTTTGTTTCATGCAAATGAAATTCGAATATTTATAAAATTCTACATTAGCGTTAAAAAATTATAAATATCGCGGTCAAATTCTAAAAGTTATGGTTCTAAGAACAAATAATCACCAGCATTAATTCCAATAGCAATGAATTAAATTTTAAAAAATATTTCAAGCCTTCATAGCAACATTAAGATATTTCGTTATAATACTTTGTTACGCATGAAATCGCTCACAATTTCATACATGTAAATATATATTATACATTCGTAATAAAGTTCTGTATTTTAGCAATTATGGTAACGTTAACGGTGACAAAGGAATATGTCTTATAGCAGTATTTTCAGTAATAAACATAGTAATAAGGGGCACATTAATAAGGGGCGCTGAAAAGGAAATAAAACAGTAGCCAGAAGGGCTACGAAAATTCGATAGGCTTCCACTCTACATAAACCCGATCAACACGCCGAGAGTGGAACTGAATATTCTTGTTTCGCAACGCTAATTTACTACTAATATTTATGAAGCAGAAAATTCTTAAAATCAAACGCGACGAGTGCTTCGTTATATCTGCAATATCAATTAATCTACCATTAAAAAAAAAAAAGAAAAATCTGAAAATTCCCGATATCTGATACGCAACGCTAATAAGTATAAATCTATGCACTCGTATTTAAGCAATACGCAACACTAATAGCGAGAGATCGCAGTGCAACCATTTAGGAGATTGCAGATGAACGATCACACTTGTACAGCTCTTTAGGCTGTACGTGTGATCCAGGAGCAGTGTCCGACAAATGCAGTCGGAGGGTTTGGGCAGTTCGTGAACGCAACTCTACTTAACAAAACGCGATCATTCATTATCGCAACGCTAACAGGAAAAATAAGTAGAACTCGCGATGGAACAATGTCGCAACGCTAATTCTTAAAGTGAATTTAATGAAAATTACTATTTACTATTTGAAAAAGCTACTTTAAATATCCTAGTATTGCTACTTAAACAGAAATACAGAAAAAATTCTAAAAATTGCAAAAGACAATCGCGATATCGTGATTCGCAACTCTAAAACAAACGCGATTATCATTTTATCGCAACTCTAATTCAAACCGTAATCATTCTCTCGTCACACTAATGAAAAGTATCAATACTATTTCGTAACTCTAATACAACCCGTAATTAACTTGTCGCAACACTAATAAGAAAAATCGCGATTTGCCCAATGGGACGATGGACCGATATATACATCGGCCAAAAAAACAAAGACTACTACTACTACTACTACAAATACTAAAAGCGAGCATAGTGACAAAGTAGTAACGATAATGACTTCCCATGCTCCGGATGACCCAGAGGATGGGGAGCCATTAGTAGTTGCCCTCTTGAGTGGCAGTTTGCCGGGCCTCTTCGGCTTATAGCCTCTTCTTTCTTCGGGCGCAATGCCCGCTGAAACTTAAATCTAAGCTCGAGACTTCTAAATCGCAAACAAAAAAAAACTTATAAAGGTAAAATAAAAATATGAACCGCGGAAGCTGATTGAAGTACACATGGACTGACCAACGATCACAGCAGTGATCGTTGCCCACTCGCATGTGCGTGCTCGAGCAATAAACGTTCGTTTCGAGCCCATTCGCGACCGCGACCGCGAAATTCGAAAAATCGAAAGGCAAAACCAGAGACGAGAGCATGCTCTACTCGTGCCAGCTTCACCGTCGATTTTTCAAATAAATTTCCAGAAACAGGTTGGTCACACGAAAACGCGCCTACCCGACCTGAGACTGTGCCAACCTGCCCGGCCCTACCTACTTATAATTAACAGACACACCAGAAAGTATACTACCTATCCTACCTAGCGCTATATTTAAAAAATGGCAAAACAGGCACACCAACACACTCACTCCACGGTTCTCACACAAACGCCCGGGCGCAAAGGTCCTACACTAGAGAGGACGTCCCGGGACGCCTCCGACACCCGAGCTTAACATATCATGCACACTCTAAGGTACGTACCTTTTTCCTGAAATCGACTGACGAAGGCTAGTGACCATTGCGTAAAACGTGATAAAACACGTCTGAGGAAATTATATTTTTAAAATAGATATAAGTAAACTTGGAATTATAATTGCAATTGATAGCAATATTAAGAATGTGAGTACACTTAATCATGTGGATGATATTATCAGAAATTGTAATTGTATCGAGACGTAAATTGAATCGATATATGTCTCGACATTTTTAATATTTGAAGTTTTAACGAATAAGAAAAAGCGACGCAATTCCACGGCCTAACAACACACACACATTATGTGGAAAATACGTCGTGCACGATACACTAACACATCGTCAGTCGCTGAGAAATTATTACATTACTTAATTCTAGATTATCGTGCCCAATGCCTTTCTCCCATTCAAGTAGCACCTGGGCACGTGAATGAGATCCTGACAATGGGCACGGAAAGGGTTAAACCTGAAAATCCTGATCTAAAAAGATGATTAGTTTGTGTAATTTTTATTTAACGGACTAACGTTCTTTGATTTTATATTTTACTACTCAGTTCCTGATTAAATCTACTTTATTAATTTAATAGTAACTAAGTAACTCTACTTTATTAATTTAATAAATCGGAACAAAATTTTAACATTGCAAAAAAGGTAGCATTAATTGAAAAAGACTGAGACTCGATCAAATGGAATAATTAACTCTAAATATATTACTAAGAAAGAAATAATCTCAGGCGATCTCTTTATCAAAGCACATACTCGAAAATGCAGAAGCAATGTTCAAAATTATTGCTTTGATTAAAAAATCTGCCTGTCGCGAAGTGTCTTCTTGCACGTAAAATTTCACACATTCTTATACGGGAAAAAATGAATTTTGACTGATATTTTAAATTCTAACCGAAATGAAATAAACGAACGTGACTTAATATTGTCACGATCAATTCATTGCTTAAAATCAAATATATTTATGTCAAATAGGTATATTCGTGTAGATATTTGCCATTTGCAAATATTCATACGGAATATTAACATGCATATTTAAAAATAACACGAATATATTCTCAAGTGTATATGTTTAAACTAATTATTATAATCGCGATGTGTAAGAAGACCTATCCTAAACTAATAAATTTGAAAAAATGAGTGTTACTACCCACGGGTATAAGAAATACCCGCGGTCACTATGCTCGCAAAAGAATTCTACGTAATACAACCGATCACCCGTGCCGATTCGGACCTTTCATCCTACGACATGATTGAGTGACCGGAGGAACAGAAATGCATGCGACTCACCGTTCGAAGCGGAGAAACAAAGGACGTATCATGGATGCTGCGCCACCCCAGCGAATATCATCAGTGCAAGATCCAGTGGTGAAAATGGAGGTTGAGAAAAATCTGTTACAGAACAAAACACGATGAGTGATTGCTGATTGTTTAAAAAGTTGGAGATAATGAAAAATGAAGGTTTATTAATTTTAGTAACTTTGGTAATAATAAAGATTGAAATTCTAATAAACTTTGATAAGTATAGAAACTGAAACTCTAATATGAAAGTTTAAAATCTAAAAATTAAGAATCTAAAGATTTCTGAAATATGTTAGAAATATGTTAATTTGTTTCATAATTCGGTATTAAGATTTCAACACTTATTTTATTTTAATGAAAGAATAACCTCAGAAAATGCTAACCTCCCAAATTTTTAATCGAATTATATTTCTTCATTGATAGTGATTAAAGAAAAATATACAGAATATATATAATTGAAGTACAATATGTAAAGTTACTTACATTTTTGGCTTTTGAGCCATTGTTAAAACATTCCCAAAGAAGACGAAGGAGTTGAAGCAGTGATATGTCTATAATAAAACATAAGATATCATTAATATTGTTAATACATAATAAAAAAACATGGAATTTTAATAATAATAAAGACTAAACTCTAATAAGTATGTAAATTGAAACTCTAATATAAAAGTTTGAGAATAAAACATTCAGTGATATTTTATACGTATCAGACAGTTCTATTGTACTTTAATGTTAAGACTTTAAGACTTTATTTCAATTAAAAAGGACATTTACAACTTTCTAAATTATCAATCATTTTTACTTTATAATTAACAATATTTGAAACAAAATGTAATAAATAGAACAAATTGAAATACAATATATAAAACTACTTACATTCTTGAGCTCCTGGAGAGGCTTTATCCTCTTGAGGGAGACACTGACTCTAATACCGGAAACGAATATTCAAAAAAATAAATATATAAAAAAAGAAAAATAAAAGACTACGTTACCGCGACCGCTTAATTTATGATCGGCGAACAAGAACTCTAATATCGCGTACAAATTTGATTGATAAATTTTTATTATTTTCGCGTGTGATTATTCGATCGAATTTGTTCAAAACTATCGTTATTTTAAAATATTGAAAAGAAACTATTGCGTAACAAACACTGACTCTACAACCGCATTGCGCGCGGTCACAAATATTCCCTGAAAATAAAGCAGTTTAGGGGCGGGGGTGGAGGGTGGAAAAGACGCGAAACGTCGTTTCGACAATTTTCTTCTTTTTCCCATCGAACGTTTATTTAGAAAATACTGCTATTTCTTTATATTTAAAAATTATTATTAAGAAATTGGAACAAGTATAAAAATATAAGTTGAAAATTGTGAGATATTTCTCGAACAAATGCTTACGAATGCCGTGAATGCAATGGAATCGTTCGCAAGAATTATACTGTTCGCAATTAGAATATATACTGTGAATTTTTGTTATTAGAATACGAAATATACATTCCACTAATACACTATAGTCGCGTGTTATAAATATTGGAAAATATTTGCAAGAATAAAAGTTCGCCACTAAATATACTTAAAGAATACTTGATAAACGCACGCGAAACCTTGTTTCGAGGTATTTGAATCTAACTGTTACTAAGTTGCAAGTTTATGACGTTAACTGCAGCAAATTCACATAATAGAACAAAAGAAATTGAATTCCATATGTGAATTATCATTGAGATATAACTTCCTATTTTCGCGACTCTAAACTTTTGAATATATCGAAAAGTTATAAACTCTAACATGACCGCAACAATCTTTCCTTAAAAATGGGAAAATAAGAAGAAGCCCGAACAAACAGACAATGAAAGAAAAATCGCGGCGCGAACTCATTCGTTCGCGATCTTTCGAAAGAATCAATGGACTCACGCGACGCACTCTCGTGCACAAAATAATTGCAAGATTCAGTGGAAAAGAAGAATAGATTTTTATATATCGTTCCAAGTTAGATACGTATCATTGCACAGAATGGGCTCAAAATGGATTTGAGAGTCAAGACATATCCAACGTTGTCCATCGGTGTCCATCTGTGTCCATCTGTGTCCATCTGTGTCCATCTGTGTCCATCGGTGTCCATCGGTGTCCATCGGTGTCCATCGGTGTCCATCGGTGTCCATCGGTGTCCAACGATGTCCAACGGTGTCCAACGGTGTCCATCGGTGTCCATCGGTGTCCATCGGTGTCCATCGGTGTCCGTCGGTGTCCATCGGTGTCCATCGATGTCCATCGATGTCCATCGGTGTCCATCGGTGTCCATCGGTGTCCATCGATGTCCATCGGTGTCCAACGGTGTCCAACGGTGTCCCACGGTGTCCCACGTTGCAGTCCAGCCCGGATCATCCAAAATTCTTTTGGCGGCACTTGGAGATCCAAACCGGACTGGTGCGTAGTTCTTAGCTTGGTATCGTTTTCCAAAGATTAATCAACTGATTAATTTTTGAAAAACGATGCCAATTACCAGGTCTCACCACGAGGAGGTGACTACGCAAGAGACCCGGCCATGAGTTATTTATGGTTAACAAACCTTTGCGATTTATCCCTGCATACGAGATAACCCCAAGGTCCAGCGGAAAGCCCAAGGATTGACCGTAACTCGATTTCTGTTTCGCCGTTCGAAATCATGAGTCGCGGTCGCTAGCGCCGACCGATGATGCATGCCAGTGATCCACTGGTGATCAAGCCGTGGATCCAGCACATAGGCCTATAGTTTAACACACTCCAACTGAATAAGTGGGATTCGGGGGAGGACCACTGAACAGAATTACGAAGGCAAGGCGCCAACGGAACGAGTGGTGTCCACCACCGAAGGGTCACTCGGACCGAATTATAACTTAAATGTTGTAGATTAGTGGTTTATACGTTATATTTAAATTCGAAATTAAATTATTAATAAGTAAACAAAGGTTTCTTGTCGATCTTCACGTTACGAAAATTCAAGCGAAAATGAGCTCGTGCGCGAGTCGGATGTTCCTTATATACATGACGATCATCCGTTGACAAGGTTACGGATGATTGGTGGAAAGGTGACAATGCAAAAACGTTCTGATGCACTGATGTCATGAAAATTGTTTTTTCCATTATAACACGATCAAATTTAATTACTTTGAAATTTTTATTGTAAATTGACCCCTCCTACAATTTGTTACAATAATCAGTTTTATAATTTTTATATTTTTTACCAGCTAAAAATAAATTTACACTTTTAAGGTACTATTTTTTCATTTAGAACTGTGTTAATCTATATTAAATGTCAGTTTATGAAAATAATAATTTTATTATAATAACAAAACATGAAAGTGACCAGTGGTCAAGAATGATATCATTCATCCCAAAGAGAAAAGGATTTATACGATGGTTTAGTTTTTAATAATTGCAGACTTCCGGATTTCCTTTTACAAGATTTTAAATTATTATATTTTACAACAATTTATAAATGTTCTTAATTTAATTATAAGCATATACCATCGTTTATCAGTTAATTCTTAAATATATAAATTTAATATGTTTTCACACCTACAACTCTATTTTACTTTTTACAACTATAATATAATATAAACACATATCTTCGTTTTCCACAAAGGTGTCTATCAGATTCTGTGTAGCGTGTTTTGTGTGTCTATCTGATAATGATTTCATTCGCGTAATATCAAATTTTTCAAATTATGCAACGTTTAAGGACCTACGACTTCATTATTATACAAATGCTATAGTAAATACATCGATGTATCAATACCTTTCCTAGCCACTGTCCATAATCTTATCGTGCAATCTTAACAATCTAGTTGAAATCATTGAAACGAACTTTTCTTAAAATTCATCTATGAGTTACAAAGACACAGTGGTAAATTTACGAAATTTCAAGAAAAGCTTACTTGCATACATAATATTTTAATTACCATTAACGTTCGCCGACTATTTTGCAGGATGATCGGTGCAATGCCTGCGGTGGCAGTTCGCCACGAACGTAAACGACAGGAAAAAAGATTAAAACGTCCTAGTCAGCTTTACCTAGGGGGCCAATGGATGCCACCGCCTCAAGGCTCACCGCCTACCCCCAGTCCTCATGGTCACAACAACCACCTGGAACCTTTACCCGAGTTGTATCTCTGTGGCAAGGTAATTTTTCGCTTAACGTACAAACATACGAACATATGCACGTACGTACATTACAGTGATGGATATCGTCGCGCTAACGTGACTATTTATTGATCTCAACTGACCATACGCTACGCATCATGGGTACACTTTATGACAACACGAACGTTCGATTTCTGTGTTCTTGAATTATTCCACTGTGTAGAATTCATGTGTGCCTGTGTGCCATTTATAGATTTGCATATCTTCTTATAATACGTACTTCAACGACTTGGCAGAACACTCGAATTACTGAAACTCAAGAATCAAAATGATCGATTCTATTTTCTGAAATTTTTATGTTGAAAGAAATTGCTTAGAAATCAAGATGATCGACTCTGTAATATTTACGACCAATCAAATATTTCTGAATATATTTAAAGAAATGGAATCTAAAGAGAAATTTGAATGATTCATTAAATGTTATAAAACGAATTTTTCTCTAGATATTACACGCATATATTTTTGTGCTTATAAATTTTTCATAAATGTCTGCAAATCGATAATTGGTATTTATTTTTTTGAAAATAAAAATACATTTAATCTCGATAGAACTGAACAGTTTACTCTCTGCGTAGATTAAGTAATGTTCTAAATAGATTTTATGGTTTAGAAGAGTTCTACGTTTTGTTAGAACAGAATTAAAATTAACAGATTAGAAATTAAACATCGAACAGCGAAAATCGTTTTGAGATTAATATTATAGTATGCATTGACAATATAAGTATGATTAAGAGATTAATTAAAAGAGTCCTTGATAAAGATTATATATAGATTTTGATAGACTTACCAGATGCACGACGTCAGTTACATAATACAGTGGATTGAAAGCTCAAGAAACAACAGAGTTACTACTATCCATTAAAATCTTGTACAAAATTTACCGATTACGTTATACACCTAAATATTTACGACTAAAATATTGATATAATAAAGTCTTGTAATAGAAAAAAATAATATATAATAATATTAAAAAATATAATATTTTAATATGTTCTTGAAATAATAATTATTGAAATTCTTGAAAATATTTAAAATTATTAAAGGCTGTTGTTTTAATAGAATTAATTAAATGATTAGAAATAGAAGAATATTTTATACTTGTCACGAAACGTTGCATACTTCGGTCATCCGTCTAATTTTCCAATTTTTACATTAGTTTAACAATTTCTTATGCTTATATCTCTATATAAGTTCATATTCTCATAGTCAAATACAAATGACCACAACTGAAATATCTCAAAAATACGAAACAAATACTAGAATTAAAATGTAAAATCATGATTACGTTAGCAAAATGCATAATTAATTCGAAGATGTACATAGAGCTTACGATACACTTGTTACAAATGTACATTTAGTAAAACAAGAATATACAACATGATTAATGAATGGACATTGCTATAATGAATAATTCATTGTTCAAATACTTTGGTAATGTCCACGAATCGTACGTTTGCAGTAAATAATCGCAAGAAAGAAACAACTGCTACATGCATTTTCGGACTCGTTTCTGCTAACATAGTTCTTAAATAGTTTGTACTATACGTTATATGTACGTAACATGTTTATAAACAATTTCTATATACGTTCAAATACTTTCGCAAGCCACTGTACAAGAGGTAATGTATTTTAAAAACTGAATATATGTTATAACGTGTTTTATATTACGCATATATTGATATATATGCGTAAGAAGTTTCTGTAAGTGTTTAAATGCTTTCGTTATCCGCTGTATGAGCCGTAGTATATCTTAAAATATAGAAGAAATAACGCATAGAGCATTTTAATTGTGGAAAGCAACACAGATCATCAGAATTATCCTATAACAGAGAATCATTCGAGAGAAACACTTGCAGGATGATGAATAATTTACATCTTGCACGTGGAATCACCACCAGATGATTCCTATGACCGTTAGACGTGACAAATGATTTAACCAGGACATTGTCGTTTACAGATATCGGGGCTACACGCGGTGGTGGTGTGTCTATTGTTAGGCGCAGTGGTGCTAGTCGTTGGTCTAGTCCAGCTTGCCCCAGGTGCGACGACCACCGACCATAGACTCGCTTTACTCGTAGCGGGCAGCATTCTGCTTCTCCTAGGTAAGCCATTTTTTCTCAGCCCATGAAACCGTACCGAGGAAACTCTGAATTTCTGCCAAAACGATCCGGTGCGCCCGTGACGAATGTTCACCAGAGAATAATATAAGAGAATAATGGGTCAAAGAAATACATTCATCTCAACTGCAATGCATATGTAATGAGAAGAATAAATTCCCAAGCATGTTGTAACTTCAGTTGTAATCTTATATAGTTAAAATGATTTTATAGAGTGATAAGGAATTTAAGTATATTCCAGCGAAATTAATTACATCTGAAATTAACGTTTCTTTTCAAGCCACCTGAAAGCCAAATTTTTTTAGGCTGTGGGAACAAAGAATTTATTGTTAATAATACAAACACACTTTTTCTGATATTTTTATAAAGATGCAAGATCACTAATTGGTCGAAGTCTCATTAACATCAATTATATTTGTCGGTTAGTTGGTTAATAACGATTTACTATGGTAATACACCGAGCATGAAAGAGACAAATATAATAATACGGAGAATTTCAAATTTATATAATTTTCGTGTATTTTTAATATAGGTACACGTAAATAAATAATATGTTTTAGAGAGTAATTTTGAAAAACGAAACCAATTATTTTTACATAGTAGCGCTAACAGAAAGTAAAGCACAATTAATACATATCAATTAATACATAATACATAAATTAATACATAAAGCACAATTAAACGTAAATCGCTGGTTTTATGGATCTAATACGTTAACTTCAAGTATTACCTGCTGTTATTATATATGTGTATTTTATAACGATTTAATTGCATTGTACAAACAGACGTATAGTATTTTCAAAATAAAATATCATATCGTAAAATATAATTCCATTGAGTAATTAGGCCACATTTTTCTGCAGTTGAATACTCTCAAATAGGATCTATTATCTATCATGTAAGTTGAATTCAAGTAATTAGGCTACATATCTGTGGTAGAATTATGACGTTTTCAACACGACATTTCGACTCATTATACTGCATAGTTAATTTCATCGAGTAATACATTAATAACGAGCGTAGGGATAATATTTTCAACAGAATATTTAATTATATATTTAATTATGTATTCTCAACAGGATATGTAATTCCATTGACTAATTGGATTACACCTACAGTAAAAATGTGACATTTTCAAAAGAACATATCACGGTAACATGATTTCATCAAATAATTCAAATGTACATATTTTTTAACCAAAATGTAATATTTGTAGCAAAATATTGATTTAAGATTTTACCATTCACTTATTACGAATTTATTATACAATACTATAGTTTGTAATTAAAATATTAATGAATATTCGTAAGGTGGTAAATCAAGGAAATATGTTTCATGATTATTTCTTTATTTGAATATCTTTCATATTGGACACACCTAATTGAGAAATGCTAATTTAATAAAATGAAATGAAAGGAAATGATACGAAGAAAAACAATTTTTAATACATTCTCCTTTTAAATTTTGCAAATTCGTACCTCGCATCTCGTCGTGCAGCTCGTTCTATTGCAGCTCTGAATTCCGTAACTTTTGAACTTTAGAACCACCAAGTTTATGCTTGCAAACTTGCGAACTGAATAGACTCAATCATACTAAATACTAACACGCCTTTGCAAAATTTCAAGCGTTTGTTAACTAGTATTTATGTTCGTTGCAAATGCTAAAATAACGATTCAAACTTGTGTAGTATACTAGACAGTTACAGTTACAGTATACCAAACATTGTTCTCAAATCTCACATAGGAAAATAAGAAACGAATGAAGTTATTTAAAATATACAGTTATTTAGATATTTTGTCTTTTTCATTTTATTGTTTCTGAGGTGGATAGATCGTGATAAGTGCTAAAGAATCATTCGAGTATGGTTAACAATATATATATTAACAAGTAGCTGTTTGCGTTTCGCGGTTATAAGTTAGACTTCTAGGCGATACGTTACGATAGTGATTCAAATTCGGATGATGATTACTCAACTATAGACTTTCGGCTAACGACTATGGACTATCGACTGCTGACTGGAGACTATGTACTGACGACTCGAGACTCGACTGCAGAGGAAAACTATGATGAGGTGTGTCTAAAGATACGAGATCACCGAATTCGTCAAGGAAAATCTTCGTTAGGAAAGTGAGGGAAATGGACGTTGCTTTTAATTGGTTGATCTCTAGGTCGGCGGTTGAGGAAAGATGCTAACCGCCCTCGAGAGAAAGTTGCTAACGGGAAGTTTCGTACCTGAGAAAAACCAAATTTCACGTATCTTTCTATAATAAATAATAACTTTAGGAAATGCTAAAAAAAGGACTATTTGCTCATTTGATGAACCTTCGTCAGGTAGAAAATGTATTATAGAAATATTTCAATTTCTAGCAGTCATCTTGTCCGAAGAATAGCGTCTTTGTGTAGCGCACCACGGGACAGAAACCGTTAGAAAGTTTACTGCCGAGTGCCACTACATTTCTTCTAACCATTTCATATCAATAGATATAGTATACTGATTAATAAATGAATAAAAATAAGATATTCTAAAATTATGTCCCTCTATTTAACGCTCGTACTTGAAACAGATCCAACTTTTATTAAAAGTTCTATTAATATTTTACTTTCAGAAAAAGTTTCCAACGATATTAAACGTTTATCATGATCGTCCTCTGAGATTATATTATTAAATCTCCTACACAAACATGTAGGAAAAGCGAAGTGGTTCTAATGAAATATTCACGTTCTTCTATTTATTGAAATTTTAATCAAATATTCCGAATGCTTTGTTACTGAAATAATGGAATTCGCGTATAAACTCGTTTTATTTATTCTATAGTTAGCAATGAGATTTATACAAGACAGTGCCGAGGTAATAAGAAGCAGTTTGGAAAGAACTTTCTCTTCTTCAGAGATTTTATGACAAAATCATATTACTGTGTGCTATCCATTCAGAGTAATCAAGATAACGACGTTTAACATCGTGGTCGGAATAGAAGCGATAGCTGTTCTTTGACTTAGCTAAAAGGAATATCCTAAGTATAGAACGTTAAATACAATTATCGTCACGAATTTATACAATCTCGCAACGGAAATGTTTAATAAAGTTCTTTAAACAAAAAATTAATTTTATTATAAGTACGCTGCAAATGTGTATAAACATATCTGAGATTAAAATACGTTTGCATATATATAAAAATTGCGTGAGTTTTACAGAATATAGTTTCATTAAAATTCCCTCGAAAAATATAATTCCAAATAAAAAAAGAATAAAAATTAGCTGAATTTTCTCTGATTTTTACAAAAATTTTTACAAAACCAATTCGTGAACATTCTCAACAGCTTATTAAAAGTAATTACCATATTTAGGTCGACTGAAATTTTTTTCAACATTTTCAGTTTTCAATAAAATTGATCATTTTTCCTCAATTGCTTTTAACGAGTTATTAGAAATCCATGTACGTATAAGTGAATAGAAAATTCTACTAGAACAGTCATTTTGAAAGAAATTGTTCCCTTGTTTACTTCTCTACTTACTTTTAATTACATTCTCCTTAAATGAAACGTTAAGAGCGAAAGTAGACTATGCCACGTTTTTTCTGAATTGTGAGTTTATTAATTTATTCCAGTAAGCTATATTAATCGTAGAAAAGTGGCAAAATTTATTTTTTCCAAATCATAATATGACGAATCATAATTAATTGTTACGCTGACTATTTTGTACTTGTCTATCTATTTTTAAAAATTATTTATAAATTATTATTACGAAAAAGAAGTATATAATTACATAGCGAACGTTATTCGATATTCTTGTACTCGAATGTTTCTTGTCACATACGTTTAAGTGCAGATCGATTGAACGCAATAACAAGAATCTCCATAACATTTGCATGAACGATAAAGTTGACCGATGAAATTCACATGCATCGATATTATCAACACGAGGCCATACTCGTAAACTTAGCAACAGATAAAACGGTTGCTTCGGAATTAAATTGTCAAAGTACGTTGCATAGAGTATTAATTACACAGTATAAACGCGAAATATATTGACGTGTAGCCTGAAATTTATAGTACAAATTTTGATCGAATTTTCGTTACACTAAACTAATTACATTCCAGCCTACGAAAATTACCGCAACATAAACCAGTAAAGCTCATTTTCATCGTCAAAGTTCCGTTAAATTAACAAATCTAAATTTTATGTTGTATTGAAAATATGTACATCACATCAACGTGTATAATCAAATAATGCATTTTAAAAATGGAATGGTTTATATTTGAAAATTTTATTGAGAAGATTTATAAATTGTTATAGATATTTGAAATATAGAATATATAAGTATATAAAGATATAAGAAAAGTAATTTAAATTTATAATTTAAATTTAACTTAGACATTATCTTCTCAATTCATTTAAATACCAAAGAAGTTTCTTTACGTGTATCATACGTGCAACGTGTTTACAGTGGACGATCTCAATATTTGTCAGACGCTCAGTAACTTGTATTCCTTCGTATAAATATAAAATGTATAGAAATAACAAATAAAATCTCTGATTAACAAATACAACTTTTAAATGAAATCTCTATAAAATGAACAAATAAAATAGTTAAATTGATATTTTATCACCGTTATTTATGTAACGAGTATGTCATATTCTAATTCTAAATTATACCTCAATCTTTCGAATTTTGTACTTTTTGAATTAAATATTCATCGTTCACATTGTAAATTCAGTAATACTTGTCCCTAAGAAGCTATTTATATTAATAATAACATAAGATATGGAGTAAAACAGAAACTAGGAATATTACTTAGTAACAACTTTTAAAATTAAAATCACGAGCAACGGAAAATATAAGAAATAAATATCCACCGTATAAAATAATTATATCGCTATTATTGCCATTACATCAATATTATTCGTACTTATAAAAATTTAACGCTATAACTATCAGAATAGTCGAACTGACCAATCCATAATTTTTTATAAAGATCGTATATATATATCGCGGTACATTTTTAGAAATTTTTAATAATCATTCGTAAAGTAAATAGATGAAGACTTGTCTATCAGCTTATTTGTGTTTTCTTCATACTCCTGCTATTTTAATGTCCGTAATTCGTTGTAAAACGTTACACTTTAGTATAGAATTAGTCTAGTTCCAGTCCGATACTTTTAGTGCTGATATTTCTAACAAAAAATAATGATAAAACTTATTACACTTTTTATCAAATCCTACAGTTTCCTTTAAAGATTTTTTTATGAAAATTGTATAGCATAATTACCAAATTACGAATCGATCAACGTTCATCAAGAAGAGTTTCGTTCTGGTTGATATTCGTAACGATTCCCCTCTTCTTCTTCGAAAATTAAACACCTACATTTCTCGAAGATTGTAATGAGTTACAAGCGAGTAGCTAACTTACAATTAGTTTAATAATCCTCAACGTTAAACGGTGAAACGATCCTATAAAATACCATCATATCGAAAACTCGATGACCTCCAGGCATTATCCTCGCGTTATGTATAGCTTTCCTTTAACTGCATTTTGAGTCGCTTGGTACAAAGTTTACATTTTAATCGTCAGTAGTTCCAACGTTAAACAGTCAAACTACCTCATAAAATATCATCGTAACAAATATCCAATGATCATCCTTTGAATCCTAACGATCATTATGTACCCTTCCGTATTCCTCTCGTTCTTGATCCATTTCGTACAAGTTTCACACTTTAGTGATGGAAAAAAAAAATAGAAAAATACTAACTTTAAATGGTAAAACGATCGCGTAAAGTGTGGTAATTACTAACAAAACTCAATGTTTTTTAGGTATCATACTAGCCGGTGTTAGATGCTACGTGTTGCACTGTGTGCCATTACCAAGCGAGTCACCCGTGGCAACTCCACTTCCGCCTCCAGCTAACGATCAAGCTGGACTTCCACGAGGCACGCTGGATCTGCTGGTGGGCCATCAGAATCAACCAGAAACCGACGCGTTGATGCACACCGATCACCATCATGAACACCATTCCCATCATCATCACCACGGCAACAATAAGAAGAAGCGTAGCTCCCAAGGCTCTCACTCTGACGAAGCCTAATGATCGACGTCAGAGAAACCGGCTAATTAATTGGATCCGGTTAGTCGATGATGAAAGTACATCCGCTGATAGAGAGAAACTCCTCAGGCGTTCCAGACTTAAATTAGAAAGAGAAAGGAGAAAAGAATGGTGAAGATAAGGAGAGGGAGAATGAGGAGAGAAATTGGAAAACGTATAAATCGAAGCTTTTGAAAGGAAAGTAAAACGGAGAATAACCGTTGAAGATAGTCTATCGGACATCGTGTACATTATACTCGATTCTTTTATCTTTTGTAACTTTCTATATATATATAATTATATATATATATAATTATATAATATAAATATATATATATATTATCGACATGTAATGCGTAACGTGTACTCAGCTTGAATCGTCGCTGAAGAAAGTGCACTTTTCTATCCTGTATGCTGGGTGTTCGAGCTTTATCCGATCCACGATATCACTTCATTGGCCGTTGGTATTTTACCTTTACGTGAACGAAATATAAACTGTTTGGAATGTTATGCTATGTTTCGTAGCGAACCATTCTTTCGGTTACTTCTGGATGCAAACTGCGAAACGTTGAAGAATTCCACGTAGAGATAAGGGAATAGGACGGGGTAACTTTGTTATCGCACTTTCTCTGGTCAAAGTCAGTCGACACAAATCCTTGAGATATTGCGAACAAGTCTTTATCTTTTTATGTGTACTTGAAGCCAGGAACATTTTGTTTAAAATTGCTATTTTGTTCATTCGTGCTCGAAATCGTAGAAAGAAGAACACTATGAATATCTATGTAAGATTCTTCTATTTTATTTTATGGTTTACGTACGTGTCAGGAGCTTCTATTTAACTCTGTTGCGACAATCAAGTTGTTTCTTATCTTTTTTTCAATCTGTTTCTCATTAGTTAGTTATTACTTATTAAATTTATGGAAGATAAGAATCTTTGTACGTTAAAACGTTCTGGTTTTAATTTTGCGCTAAAACGCGTCCTAAAATTCCAGGAGTTTCTTTATTTATTGAAACGGGACCGAGATTGACATACAGAAATTCGAAAATCGTAGAGCAACTGAAATTTTGTCGAGATATTTCTCTAAGTTGTTGTTATTGCACTGGAAGATGCTTAACATCGTCTAAGTGGATTTAACGTGAACGTAAGTGGATTTGAGACTTTCTTCGGGTTTCTGACAAGTAATCAACAGTTATGGTTCTTCTACGATGGCGGGGATAAATTGAAATACAAAGCGAACAGAAAAAGAGAAATTGCCAAACCGAACACCCTGCATTCAATCAAACACAGTTCGTTATCACTCTGAAAGACTAATTCCTTCTTCTCGAAAACCAAAGAAAGCTCTGTACAAAAAAAGAAAAAAAATAACAAACGTATATACATAGAATAGATGCATTATATATACATATATATTTCTCATGCGACTAAATCGGAACGTTCTACGCACGAGCATAATGAGACAGAGGATAACAACCAACTATGAATTATTGAAGACGCGCAAAGAAGAAGGAGAATCTCGAGAAATATTGGAATATCGTTAAAAGAGGAAGGACGTTTCGTTCAAAGAAGAAAGAGGAAACGGGTAAAATTTGAATGAAAGAAATCTAATGAATTTAACAAATCATCCGAGTAATGCTCTTAAATCTGATAGGAAATATTAGGAAAAGTTGTTAAGTATAATTTTTACGTGCCAATCTAAAAGTGACAACTTCTACGTAGATGATTCAGTTGCATTTGTAGCAGCACGAAATGATTGTATCGTACCCTCTCGAGTATTCTCTTTTTGTAACGCTATGTTCCTCGGTAGCTTGGCATATGTGTTAATTATTATACATAACGCGCGCATGTGTGTGTGTGCAAATGAAAATTCTAGGATAAGTGTCGATATTAGAAGGTGTTTTAGAAATCTAAAAGAATTGGCCTAGCGTCGGTAGTTTTACGGATATTTAGATATTTTACTGGCAGACATTTTTTGGATTTTAAAGATCATCGCCTTGAATTTTCATTGAATTTTAATTGTTTAAGGTATTTATATTATTTGACAAACATATCTAGTCTGTTAGATCTGTGCGTAATGTACTAAATGGCCCATAATATCTTGCACGAGTTATTAATATCGTACACTTGAATATTTTAAAGTCAATATTTTAAAGTCTCGATAAATTATTATCGCACCCTAGGGAAAGCTAATAATTTACGGCGGAATATCAGTCGTTATCGAACAAATGAAATTCATTCGTATGGTACAAGTAAAATTTGTCTGTTAAGAAGTCTATTCCAGAAAATGACTTATTACTATGTTAGATATTTGTTGTTTTAAGCCAAGAAAACTTTTGTATGATATTTTACACAGTCGTGATATATGGACCATTCTGTATGTCGCAGAACTAGGGCACCTGTTTATTAGGAAATGCTTTTATTCTACCACACCATAATTCATCTGAAACTTATGGCGCATTTTATAGGGAAAGAAGTAAAGAAAGTGAAATTTGAAAGGGATTTTGGCCAAAAAGAATTCTATTTGAGCTTATCTCGGTAATCATTCAACATTTTCTACTTTCCGATGTTGAATAATTTTGATACCACGAAGTCGAAGGAACTTCAGAGAAGAATTTATTATACGAAATAAATTATTGAAAGTAAAAGCAGTACACATGAAGCAGTACGTAAAAACTTCGAATAAAAATATGAAAATGTCCTTTCTTCCCAAAATATGATATGCTTGATTATTTTAAGAAATTATTAAAAAATGTACAAAAGAAATATTTCAAGAACCTTAGATTTCTTCGTGTTTACTTATAATTTACAAATTCTGCTAGCTACTTGTAAATAAACTTGATTATTTTTTAATAACAATTTTCTTCCAATAAATACAAAGATATTCGTTTCTAACAAATGAAGTTCCTTCGTGGTATCATTCACGATTTCAACTGTGGGAATACAGTTTAAAGTTCACGATATGATTCTACCTCTGTCTTGAATTTCGTCTTTCGTGAGAAACTTCTGTCTCGACCAATCGCGTATGTGGTAGGTAGGCCTATTAAAACATACTGTGGTCGTTCCGTGAACAACAAAAATTTAAAGAATAAAGTGGTACTTAGAATGTTCGTAGCACGTTGGTATTTCATAGAAACTGTTAGATTGATTTTTATATGTATATCGTTACCTTTATCGATAAATTTCTGTCACGACCAATTAGACGTTTACAATAACTATTCTACATTCAGAGAAATTCGATCGTATGATTTCTATATTTCGATACACGACAGAAGTATAGTTACGTGATATAAGGTAACGTATATTGATACGATAATTGAGCGATTGAACATTTGATTTCCTCGGTGAATTTCACCTCAAAAGAACTTTTTTCATTGTTTCACACCTTAAACAGGTGTTCGGATAATGTGTCAGGAATAGACTGCGGATGTTTATGCATTTATAAAAAATTTAAAGTGCACAAGTATACAAAATATATATATATATCTACTCTCCGAAGATCTAATGTTTGAACGGTTACATTATCTGAATTGGTCAGAAAGTTTTTGTCTATTTCAAACAATATAAAAATTTCTCTTCAGTTTTGGTACAGGCGGTGAAGAAATGATAAAATTTATAGAACGTTGAATTTACGAGATGTTGATCTTAAAGAAGAAGAAGTTATTAAATCTTAAAGAAGTTATTAAACAGAAAACGGGTACGGCGAGACTATCGCTATAATTGTATGATACAGTAATTTCAATTTAACCAGACATGACGTCGGCTCTAATTGATGAAAAATGTTGTCAATGACGTTTCTAAACCCGACGCTGAGAATTCTTTTTCAGCATGAGGAATGCAGCGAGAATGGAAACGAAGGTGTCTAAATCTATGACATTAAGACAAAGACTTACTGTTACATAATTTGAAGTAGAAACAGAATTCAATACAACTTTGTTGAACGTGTTAAAAACTTTATAGATACGATTTAAAAAGCAGACATGGTATTCGTAGATAAATAAAAGATATCACATTTGTTGTGAACTAAAATAGTACAAGTGTGACAAACTTTACAATGCGAGAAAAGGTGCTTCTAAATATTAAAACATATTAGTATACATACTCATAAGAGAAATGAATGGCAACAATCTTGAAACGAGTACTGGTTTACGCAAAGATTCGATTTTATCTCGTTTTTGGAAACATACGCTTGTACGACTTTCCCATTAAGTCCTTCGTTTGTGTTCATAAAATTTACATGAACGTATAAATCTTCATAAATATCCACAGTTTAATCGTGAAACATAATCGAATAAAACTGGAAATCGCGTGCCTGTTCATAGACGAAAAGTGGCAACACATTGGTAAAAGAAGAAAAATAGAGCTAGAAATTGCAACTTTTTTAGACACGACGTGTATGTTAACGATTCATCCGCGTCATTCTCGAAGAGCCTTGCACGTGAACTGGCGTTGCGTACCGATTCGAGAACAAAAGAGGGATATAAAAAGGAAGGAACGACACGGGGATGAAGAAACGATGACAAAAATTACGGAACGTCGCTATGAGCTATTTACAACACCTTGTCGATAAATGTAACTCAGCACCTGCACCCGACTTCGATGTTATTTTTTCGAGGGAAAATTTTCTGTGCGGGAGAGGAAATCGTAGCGAGTAATTTTTCCGATGATCTTACGACGCAACGTAAAACATGCGATCTAGATGTGTCTTTCGAGTAACAAATATTTAAATTATCTATTTACACTGCAATATTTATACTTAAAAACAGTTATAAATTCTTCTGTGCCGGTGTGTCGAGAAGACTTTTTCGTAGGAATTTACTTTTTACGAATATTCTATGCGAAGAGAAAACGAATAGAAGCGAACCACAGCGATCTTTTAAAGTCGACTTACGCAGAAACTTCAACTTTTTAGAATTCTATTGATTATAGCGTTGTATTTTAAACAGCTATCTAGATTTACACCTTTGAAACACGATGAAAACTGCGAACAGATATAAATAACGTTGACTATAACGATTTTTATTGTCATCTCCTTTTATAATTCTGTACATTGATTTCAAGTGCAGCGCGATGTACTCCACTTGATACAACCCCCTATTGTATATATTTACAATGTTTAACTTGTCACTAAGCGGCATGTTTTATTTCAAACGGAGAGATGTTTTATCAAATTTTAATTACCCCATCCAAGGCGATGTAAAAATTGGAAAAAAAGAACGTTAAGAAATTGTTCCTCTAGAATTAAAATATCGTACTATATCTAATTTTTCGCATACTCTCGTAGACAGCCAGTTTACTTGTTAATTGATGTCACAGTCTTCTATAATAAAAACTCTTCTCGAGGCACAGGCGTGCACGTTCGACTACCGTTCGGGTCCACTTAAAGTTATTACAAAAACGTTACACCGATATATGTATATGAGAACAGTTGTAAGTTATTTTACAAAACGTTAGGCACTAGGTGAACGAGGAAGAAATTCCACAAGTATAATCTCCAAGTTTCAGTTCTCACTCACCTAGTGCTAGTGATATATAATAATATAGTATAATATAAAATATAACATAATATAACATAACATAACATAACATAATATAACATAACATAATATAATATAATATAACGTAATATAACATAAAATAATATAATACATTATAACATAATACATATGCATAAAGAAAACAAAAAAGTATATATACATACTCTTAATATAATAATAGCGATACACGTACGAATCATCTCTGAACTAACTAAAGTATCTGTACGTAACTGTAAGCCGCTAAGCTTAAGTACAGCGACATACGAGTATGTATAACAAGCTCGACAACCTTCCGTTTAATGCGATCTGTGTAAATAGTTTCGTAAATTAATTTAAGCTCGCTGATAGACACACCGTACAACTGGGATTTTTCTATGCGCGCGCGCTATCTTTCAACTTTTTTACTGTGTTTTGCGCTCTTTTTAAGGTTTGATAATGCTCTGTCGAATCGTCGTTCGCGAATCGAGAGGCGAAGATATCGTTAAAACGCGTCTTTTTCACATTGTTTGTCGACGATTCTTCCAGTGAATCATCGTGTATGGGGTATTTCGGTTAATTTCTATACTTGAGATGATTCCAATTGCTATTAACGACGGCGTGAGAAAATAATCATAATGATAGTTGGTTCTATACGAAGAAGATTGTACAAGGATATATTATATATATTGTATAATATACAGGAATACATTTTCGCCTTCGTTAATTTGATCGAATAAGAGAATATATTTTGACGAAGGAAATACTGAGTTTAATTAGAGAATGAAATTATTTAATTATTAATTTTACAGGCTGAAAGTGCGAGAAAGTAAGAATGTTAGAAGTATTTGTCTTTTGAGAAATTGAATGTTGCCACGTGCTCGAAGAATGAAACTAATAAATTTACAGAAATCCAGCCGATATATTTTCACTTCTCGCATATAAAATAAAGAAAGAAAGTAGCAACTGAAGCAGAAATTATCCTTGCAAAATTACAATCATAAAATAAAATAACTCGTGTCAAAAGTATGTTTTTTGCATCGTCAGTAGCAAACGAATTAACGCGTTCAATGCGACGCAACAAAAGCGAAATGGGTGCCTGGTGGCGGAAATCGATTTTTCTATAACACATGTCCACTTACCCAGACGTCTTCATCCGCAAGACGATGGAAAGTTCCGACGACACGCACGTTCATGTCTTCCGCATTGAATGTGTTAGATGAAATACCCTGTATACGAGTCCATTGCATTTGAATCGATCCTCGATCCCTACGATCGATCATGTACGAATTACGCTTACTTGCAGTTCGTTGCTTTCCTGCGCTGATTTCGCCAATTAGTTACACAAACAAAGGGCAATTTTGATATTTTCAGTCGACAGTTGCGACAATTGCTGTCACTACGCCAAACTATTTTATAATCGTGAACATTGAACATTTTTAAGGTTTCTAAACGATATTACGCTTACGATTGATTGATTGCTTTGCTGTGATGCTTTGTGGAAGCTTGTTTGTTCCTCACACAGAATGTTTCATCGCTAGAAGGTTTCTGCCTTCTACGAAGCGTTTCTATTTTTTATTATGTATGTTTTTATTGTGCGTCCAAAATTAATTAATCGTTCGTGATCATGTTTCTTAATCCGAGTGCAGATAATGTAACATGATCGTTTTTGAATACGCTAGATGTTAGACGAAAATTCTGTGCTTTTAATTTTACGTTCTTTGTACATAAATCGTGATTTTGAAAATTGAGATATTTCGCACAACCGAAGTGCACTTTCTTTTTTGACTATTTTGATTCACTGATTCTTCGGTTATTCGTTTGTTCTAACATTGGTTTTGAATCTTAAATCTCTTTTAAAGCATTTCTAATATTATTTACATACTGTTACATAACTTTATCAACATTTTTATTCAACTACAACACAGAAACAATGCAGTTAAACATGCATATTATTGAATTATATCGTAATCAGAATACATTATTTTAAAAAATCGTATATCGATGCTGTAGATAAGCTGGAAAACGATGCTATAGAAATATCAATTAAAAGCACAGAATTTTTGTTACCTGTAAGAGTTGACACTTCATAAGAGAAAATAATATAGAAGAAAAATTTACGTCTTGTTTTCTATACATCCTTGCGTGGTTAATTGATTTTGGACAGAAAATGTCGATTTTTAACCCTTAACGACAGATGCTCGTATTTTTGCTATTATCACAAACATGTTTTCTCGTAGATTAATGATCTTATTTTTAAAATCACCATGTTTTAAAAGCTTTGAATAATTATTTATTTATTTGTAAAAATCTTTTACAATTAAAGTATATAAATACTTGCAAGTATTTAAATAAATACAGCTTCTGAAATTCTCCACCAATTTGTGATAATGAAATAAACACTCAGATTCTCCTCGAGCATGTGTTTGTAATTAAGGGTTAATCATCTGCTGTATCTCACTAACCAAGATTAATATCGTTATGCTCTACGAGTTCATTTATTTCGAATCTCTGCTATATTAAGCGATATCTAACACCACGATACTTATACAAAAGCTATTATAATATTTCGTTACTGTTACGTAACATTTTCATCCTTCGTGTTTTCGTTTTAGTTATATTAATAGCACCGTTGGTCCGAACTAGAAGCTAAGAAGCTACGTTTAATTTACGGGTTATCGTAATCTCTAGGAATAACTGCGTTAACGTTCTTTCAGATAGTACGAAAAAAAGAATAAGAAAAAAAAACCAAAAAAAAAAGATGGATTTAGCGTAACACATTGCGACAAATATAACGGAGCCTACATACGGAATATCTTGGACACTGTTGAGCTACTTCCAACAGACTATAATTAAGCAAACGTGAAAGCAATAAGAATATCGTGTCGTAACATTTCTAACTGTGACTATCATCGGCTATCTTGATTTTTTAGTTTTCGAAACGTTAAATACAGTGAAACCCTCGTATTATAAAACTGTACATAGCAACGAGCACAATATATGCACATACGATTGAATTTAATTTATTAATCAGTCGCAGTCGTGCATAAAATAATCGATAACGAGACAAATCAACCGAAATATATTAATAATAATTATACGAGCCTCTCACAAGCCAGACTAATGAAACAATTCTACCTTTTCACGATTTCATAATTTTATTACATACGTATACGATTAATATTCAATTGTCAAGAGATAAATAGATTTCAGTCATGTTCTTAAAAATATAAACTTGCATAAAAAGTAACAATCTAATAATAACGATAACATCAATGCGACATAACGCTATTAATAATGTATTGTTAAAAGAATCATCTGCTTTGGACGATCCTCAAATGCTATTCGGTGTTCCGCAATGGGTTTCTCTAATATTATGAATCCTTGATGATGGAATTTAGGAATTTTCTACCTAATATCATGAGATCTTGGTGAAACGCGAATACGGGAATTTTACTGTATTTGCGTGCAGAAGAAGAAATGCTTTTTCTTTCTTTAACGTATCGTCCAAGATACTCCAAGATCTTTATCATTGTACTCTAATTACCCTAAAAAGTCGACGACGATAGGAAATCGGGAGTAAAACACGTTCGCCATGCAAAACGTTCAAAAAACTCCATTTCTCATGAGATTATGTGATCTTCTAGCTTCTAAAAAAAAGTCTGTTATATTTTATGTATATACACATTCGCCTCGGGTCTCTGTCGGGTGATCATTCTCCGTGTCTTTTAAGAAAATGCGATGGACAAACATGGCACACTCAACGAACTCGTGAGAGATCTGGCTACGATTGCACGCGAATTTTGTTTAACTTCGTTCGTTAAAATGGGACTTCTATAATGAACAAGTATGAGTCCCCTCGAAGATCGATGTTTAAACGAATCACGACCAATTGCAAGTTGAAAATCTTTCAGCTGAGAGAGTGTGAAAGAGAAAAAGAGAATGAGAGAAAGAGATAGATAAACGACGAGAGGTGAACTTTTCAAATTTACCTGAGATATACACATATACATATATCTATATATGTATGTATAATTTATTATCGCTAGGAAGTATCCAAACGCTTTGATTAATCTATAATAACGGTTCATGACTGCTGTTGCATAATATAATAGTAATACGATTAATGATTGATTACCGGCTAAAAGCGATATTTATATCTTTTATTATATTTATTTTTCTACGCAGTCAGACAATTTTGATTATTCGTTTAAAAAATTTACCATTAACGTATTGAAATTATTCGTCGACATACACCTCGGTTTTAATTATCATTGCTCGAATTAATTACGATAGTCTTTCTATGTGTATATATTTCATCTATATTCTATATATATATTGGAAAGTAGAAGCTCTTTAATGATTATAAAAACTCTAAAAATACAGAACTCTCTATATAACGAAACTGTTCCATAACGAATGACAAGTTCTTGTTCTCATATTAATTTTGAACGGTTAATTTTATCACGCAATGGTAATAATGAAAACACAAACTCATCTCTGCTCCTTTCATTTATAATCTTGTAATTAAATTACATTCTGACGAAGGCAAACAAGTGTTCAGGATACTTCTGAGCGATGTTAACATATGCATATGTGTAATGTATATACATTAATATGCACATATATGAATATGTTAATATATATGCAACAATATACATATAAATATGTGTGTATATATACATATATATATATACAAGAATAATATATATATATACGCTACTTCTTCGGTATAATATTTATTGTACGTTTACACACAAAGCCATACGCACGTATCGCATGAAAGTTAGGTTCGTGCAGGTTACGATTATCGTGGAATCTTCTTATCGCACATTCAGCTCGATAATTACCTGGTAACATAACGGGACTTCGCATGCATGAACGACATGATCATTTTTCTTGTCGCATCCGAGCTCGTCGTAACTTCGTGCGTGAAGTTTCGTGACAGTACTCAGAAGCCGCTAGGGCCTTTGATTCCTTTCCGATTGTACGATCATGCACGAAATAACGTGGACATAACGAGGCTGTGACGATGTTACGATAGCTATCGATTATAATTTCAAAATCTCCGGATAAGATTATTTTAAAAATGGTATCTCGACGATTGACTTTTTAAACAATTTTTCACATTTCCTTGGAATCGATGTTTCTCGTTTCTCGTTTTCTAAGTAGAAGCAAAAAGTAAAGTTTTCCCAACTAAAATGAGAATTAATTGAATTACTTGATACTTCGTTAACAACAAAGGGAATGAAAATATTTTATTAATATAACAAAGGTAATTCAAAATTGTCACAAGTCAAGAAGATGCTACAAGCATCGATTTCGGAAAACTTTTTAACTTTCTTTTTAACTTCGTCTTTGTGCTTTTACTTAATTCTGTAAAAAAGACGAAGAAATAAGAAAGAGGGGAACGATAGTTCGTATTATCGAATAGTTTAGATGAACAATGACTGTTTACATGCAAACACGAGGAATTGAGAAAATTTTTTAAATAATGCGAAGAGATTAACTCACAGCGACAATATTAATATTGAAACAGATTTCTCCACAAAAGTCTAGACTTCAGGTTGATCTAAAAATATTGCAATATCGTTCACGTTATTTCGCGCGATCCTTAGTTCGAAAGCAAGTGTCAGAGGGAACTGTTTATTTCAAAGATGCGGGCGTTGATAAATCAAAAGGACTGTACGGTTTTATGCAGATCATTACAGATTGTCATTCATTCGATAGTTTCGTTGAAAGCTCTAGCTCTAGGGAGGCGAGCGTTTGTCTCCTAAGGTACGTGATAATGATTTTTGGAAAGACTGAATTATTTCTTAACTTTATGAGAACATGAACACGGAATTACGACGAAACTTGAGGTTTGCACGGAAATGTGTCGCAATTATTACGCATGGAGGGCCTCAAGTACTGTAACCTTGTATGTGATTCTACAGTAAAGAAAAAAAATCGTAAATAACAGAAAAAAAAAGAACTCTACTGCTATTGTAACTTTCAGAGTTTAATAAACCGTTTTCACTAACAGAGGGGCAATTCCAATTACGACAACCTATCTGTGAAATAAAATACGATGAAAATTACCTTTTCGCAGTTATACCGTTTCCGCAAATCGACTTTTCCACCAATCACATTTTTACCGATAATAGGTCATTTTAATTTCAAGGGAAAATCTTCCCTGTACTTGTATTACTACATTCGTTGTTTCAATTAAAAGTATCTCTCAATTTCAGCTTATTACGATGTATCTACGGTGAAACTTTATTAAGAGATACTTGGCAACAGGTAAAAATAAATTAAAATCAAATCGATATAAATAGATAATAACAACAATACGGAAAACGAATTTTATATTTATAATAATTATCTACGTTTATCGTTTTACTGAACCAATTGATTTTACAATTGTTGCCAATATATACACTGAATCGTTTAATTTGCAGGTGTGCGGGTACACGTGTGCCAAGATTGAGACGGGTGGAAAGAAGTTTTGGGCGGGATCGGGCTGATCTCGATATACCCATATCACTGAGGCTTTTGAAAGTTTTCAGATCCCGAAACTCGATTCGGATGTTGGCAATATAAACAGAAGGAACGGGCGATCTAATTTCATATTAGCTCGACAGAAGTCAAACGAGATTGACCAGAGACACGTGTGCCATATTAAAAGAATATAAGAAGACACACGAATAAATATCATATCTATTTCAAGTAAACTCTTAAAATTTTAACTGAAGATGAATATTGTCATAGGTCTTCGATGAAATGTGAAGATTTCGTATTAAACTCATGCAACGTTCGAACGATCGTTTATATTTTTAATTTGAGTGAAATTAAGCAAAGAAAAAAGTAAATCGTTGGAAATGTTCAAATTCGTTTTCAGGGATGAGAAAGGAAGGGGAACAATACGATTAGAACCGCGTTGTTCTTCTAATCAGGAAAAGCACGGATTCTTGTTCATACCTGGTTGCATGTGCATAGCCATCCGAACTCTGTCCGCCAACGCATTTCCATGCCTGTGTCAGCGAACAAGACAGAAAATCTATAGACCTGCAATGCAAATTACTGTAATAAAATCTTCTGGAAGCGAATTGGAAGGGCACAGCCAACAGAACGCGAATACCGTCGAGTTAAATATTAAATGGTCACAATTACACGAGATACTAATGACGGAGTGAAACTTTTGTATTTTAAAAATACAAAAATGAGAAGCTTCAAATCATAGATAATTTAGTTTTAATGGGATATCTCTTTTGATAACTGTAGAGTACCAAAAAATATAAGTTACGGTTAATTCTCAGTTACAGTTACAATTGAATTCCATTTATGTGAACTTCGTCGCAGGACAACATATAACAAAGTTATATAATTGGAGTTTGCCAGTTCCCCTCGTTATCTATCATTTTTCCTTCACATAATAGAAGCTCACGTTTAGATAAGTGAATCAGCAAAAGTTGAGTTAATCGGGCATTAAATCGATATTCCGTTCCAATAAGTAAGAGTCTTGCTGTATATTCAGCCTGTTACTAATGTTGGAGTTAATCAGAAATTAATGCTGTAGATATCGATAATAATTTCTCTTTTCTGTATTTGAATGAATTTTTTAAAATGTATCTTTTTGATATGTAAGAGATATATATGTCTTTATTCGTTATAATTATTTATAGTAGTAGGAAGTAATGAAATAAATAATTCTTTTCTGCTTCGAATGTGTAAGAGATATTTTTTAAATAAACAAAATTAAACAACTTATTATTTATTATATTATTATCACAAAATTCTATTGAAACTAAAGTACAAACTAAAAAGAAGATATCTGCTTAAAGGCAGGAGTATATTTTTGTATAAAAGACCAGTAACCTTTGATCCAACTAGACGCATAGTGTCAGCAAAAGCAATAATGCGACTATTTTCTTTCAGCGCTACTATTTTCTTTCGTCCTATTTCCTTTGCAAGACTAGTTTACAAAAATAAAACCACATAAAAGTTATCTTCTTTTAAACGAATACGATACCTTCGCCTCGGTGAGCCGGAAATTGAAACGTAGCTGAAGACCAAAGCAAATGAGATACGATTTATTGTGAGGTACTGTGCTAACAGTAACAATCATTATCTATGGTTCTCGTATTTCAAAACATCATACATATTGACATCGTTAAAATTGAACAAATAGGCAGGTCACGATCATAAAATCTGAGATTTTTATTCTTGCCTTCGACTTTCGCCAAATTCTTCGACTATTTTAAATAATAACGTATTTTTTAAATAATTCTAGTAAACAAAAGTTGAGCACGCAGCACGACAACATTTATATTGCGAAAGGTGATCTATACCTTGACATATCGTCGAATAAAAATTAATTTCATAAAAGCAGCTTTTGTTACGAGATTCAAAATTTAATGATTTAATCAAATATATTCTTCTACGATATAACTACGGATAGATTTATAAGAATTTTGCGATATAATGAATATTTTGTTTAAAAAGATTGAGATGTATTCAACAGGAATTTAAGAGAAATTCCTGTGTTCCTTTCTCGTCGTCAAAGGAGATAAATACGGACAAACATTTTTCTTATGAATTCTTTTATCCAACCTTACCACGCGTATCGCTGCAAATGACGTTGAGAGTTAAAAATACATTTTTTGACGTAAAGATGTGATTGAACGCGACCAACGATCTAATCATACGAGTTACATTACAAGTTCTCGTATTTCAAAGTATCATCATATTGACAGCACAGAAATTGAAGAAGCAAATGTGTTGCGGTCATAAAATCTGCAATTTTTATTCCGACTATATTTTTCCACAAGATTTAGAAGGGTCGAAACAAATTGGAAAGATCAAAATTAATATTTGATGCTATAATGCAATATAACATGATCAACTAGTAAATCGTGCGATTTACAGTACGAATTACATCCGCATTGCATAATCTGCGACACCCACGGGTAAGTAACACCCACTATATGAACACCGATATTATAGTTTGGATGTCGTGAGATCAGTCAGAGTTATGATACTTATAACATCCGATACATGGGAGTTAACGTCGACAACTTTGATCGAAAATGGATCAGGCGAGTTAATATTAACTTTACAATTTCCGTATTGTCAGATAAAATTTAATTTATAGTCGGCTGATTAATCAGGCAGGAATATCTCCAGGATTGTATCTGCTGGGAACGTAGGTTTCAGTGTACATTTGAATTGACACAAGATGGATGGGACGAGCAGGTTGATTTTATTTCTTTTTTCCTTCTTTTTTTTTCTTTTTTTTTTTTAATCTTGAAAGTAACATTAGTGAAACATCTTCCGATTAATTATTCAGAATTAATCGATACCACAGTAGTCATCCCCCTAATACACACATACATATTGCAACAGTGAAGATTCCACCTACGTAATATTACATAGGATTATATGAGTTTAATCTTTTACCATAGCAATAAAAATACTCTGTTTTCTGGGAAATGAGTTTCGATATAATTTTATGCGAATATTTATAAGACACGAAGTAACGGGATAAAAAATAAATATATATTTAAATGTTTTCCAAAAATTTGTTCGAGCTTTTAATTAAAAAATGAATTTATTGATGAAAAATGAATTAAAAAATGGATTTGTTTAATTTGTTTGGAAAAGTAACATATATCGTATTAAAAAAATGTTTGATTGATAGAAAATAGAAAAGCAGAAATTTTATAAAAAAAGCATGAAGTACTTTTATTCAATTATTATCTTATTATTCAATAAAGTATGTTCCGGTTATACATATACCTTAACAGCTACCTACTAAACTTTCTCAGTGTTAATAGTCTTATTGTTACTTACTTTTATAAATGCAATGTTACGCAGTTAAAGTTCGAAGAACGATTTACATGTAATTATAACTCTGGTAAAACTTTGACATTATTCACTTTTTTACTACATTATCAGTGAATTAAATACGTTGCTCTAGCACGATGTATGTTTACGTCAAAAAATATTTTATATCAAAATTAGATTTGTTAATTTCTTTCTACATCAAACTCGTAAAAGCGTATTTTCCTTAACGACAGTGTTTCAATAATTGAATTTCTATTATTACGTTATAAAATTTCTTGTTTGTCTCAGTATCCAACACCACAATCTACAGATGTCATCTTCATTCAGTTTAAGCAATTAAACGCTACCTCATTTACTATTTCGAGTCAATTGTACTTTAATGTAACTTCATTGTACAATTTCCATATTACTATTAATCTATAAATAAATATAAATCTATTAGTCTATAAGAAATATTTATACACCAGTATATTTGTTAAAAGAATACGTTTACTTGAATGTAATATCAAAATTCATACTTCATTTTACTTTGCATATAAAATGCGTCATATTTTATTCATTATGCAAGGAAATGAGACATTTGTATAATGGAAACGAATCTCGAATGACGCTCAAAATTTGATTTTAGACTGCAAATACGGTTGCTACGAAAAACATTCGTGCGTACCATTATTTTTCAATGAAGCGTGTTTTATCAAATTCCACGTTGCGTTTTCACAGTATCAAATTTTTCTAACCGTGTGAACGTACGACTAAATGACACGAAATTTGATACGATACCTGGCCTTAATGAACCAATATGTAAATGTTATAATAAATACAATACTTTTTCTGCAAATACTTTTTCTAGTTACTGTATATTTTGAAATTACTTTCCTCTGAGAAAAGAAGAAATGTGACTTGCCGTATTGCAATTTCAATCGCAATTTTTCTGCAGGAACGTGTACTCCGAAAACGGTTTTACTACATCGGAAAAAACGACGTCACGATACCAGCAATGTCTTGAATAGCCGTTTCGAAGAAACGGTTCTACTAGAATTCACTTCTGACGCAAGGAACAATCAATTCCCTGAATGAGAGGCGTTCAAACTGATCCTCCATATTATCGATCCAATCCTAATTAGTTTGTACTCGGAAAATTTCTTCGTACCGCCACGTTTTCTATGAATATTCCATGCACAATCCAAACATCCTATAATTTGTGAACGTCTTGTACAAATAGACAGAAAAGTTGGTTTAGGTTTGGAGAAACATCTACGTCGGATGGAAGTTTCGCGATTGAACGTAAAGAAACACAATAGATCGTCACTGGAGGCTTTTATTATACATTTATTGGTTGTTTTGAAGCGCGCCACTGTAAATTGCGATTCGATGATAAAAATAGGTCGTGAGCGAAGATAAATGTACGTGAAAGTTTCGAAGTTTTTTTTTATTTGATTATACGGTACAGTTGATAGAAAGATTATGGTGATTATCTGATTCTTTTGATACGTTCATTGTGTACGACGGACAATCGAGTCGACACGTACCTTTAGATTATGTATAACACTGTATAATGTATGGTATCGAACAGGATGCGATGTTTGAGTTAAAAATCCCGAAATTATGAAGAAGTATTTCATAACAATTCATATTAAACACATGTATAAAGTTGCACGATATAAAGACAGCTATTGTATGAAAACTTTTTGTTAGCGTATACCATATTGTAGTACAGACAGCATGCACTGCATTGTAGTACAAACAGTGTAGACGGCATTGTAGGAAAAGAAAGTCGGATCTGTAGCGAACGTGATAAATGATATGTAAAATGATAATGCAACAATAGATTCTAAACCTAAAATATATGGAGATTTTTTTTTAAATGATTTTCGAAATAATATTAGTTTCACATTATCTAGTGGTTTAAGTTGAATTGTATCAATTAAATTTTTATAGTAGCGTATCTTTTTTATCGATTATAAGGCTATTAGTGACATTGTGAGAAAATATACCAGCTGCAGAACATTAATATCGTACTAATTGGACGAGTAATTTGGTTTCTTTGACGAACATTAATTCGTGGATTTTATTGCCTTCTAAATCATCTTTCAGGATAATTGTTATTTACTATTCAGTCATTGTTCGAATCAATGCCATTAGAAATCGTAAAATAATGTTACCTTACGATCAATATTTTTGAAAATATGGCAAGCAATTTGGATTAAGAGTAGAATTTAATATTAATTTGTTAAAGGAAAGTTGTCAATTTGTAGTTCTCGTTTTAATAGAAAATGTCAGTTGTCATATTTATATTGCGTTTAAGTTTCGTGTAATTTAGTCAACTATAATTCCTTTATAATACTATAATTTCCAGTATTAGAAAACATTCACTTAGTTTCTTAATTATTAATTTATTAATTCACTTACAATTAGAAATGTTTCACTCTTATTACCAGGAGAATTAGATATAATTTTAATTCTACTTAATTTTACTTATACTTTTAATTTAACATTGAATGTTCTTTATATAAAAATTTCTGACTTCCCTCATTTTAATAGTGCTCTCGTTTTCATCCCTTAATATAATATTATCGCGACACTGTTATAGTTATACTACGCAACACTATTATTTTGTACATTGATACCATTAAATAATACTATAATATCATTATATTTCTTCCGATTTAATAGTTATTGGCTTTAATGGTTATTTAAAGTAAGAACGTCTGACTTATCATATACTTGATCACTGTATCTGGTGCACTTGCATCCAACGTACGATAATGAAATCTTTACCAAGTTCAATCTAATCATTTGATTATGTCCTTGCGATACAAATATTATCGCATAAAAATTTTGTAATATTAACAATTATAAGAAAAGATCAAATTAACAGTTGGAAAATAAAGTGACTGATGAAATGAGGGAAAACTAATTTGTGGAAACTATCTGTCGTACGATTGATAAATCAAATATCGGTATTATCGGACTAATGATGTTCGTTGGATGAAACGTTATTATTGGTTATTTTACAAGGTTAATTACGAAATTAATTATTGCCGTTTAACGCATCGCGTTAAGCTCCAATGAAGAGACTGCCAACCTTGTAGAGAAGGTCTCATCGATATTTTATCGATAGCGCAACACCTCTACGCTGAACGCTCTAAAAATAATCACTCTGAATGCTACGGACTGTAAAATCTGCGTCTCGTGTTAGACGCGCATGGAAAGTGTCCGTTGGATGTTTCCATTTACAAATTCTAAACAAAAATTTTACGTCCTAATTGAGTGAAAGAAGAGATAATTTTTCTCTTCGCTGTTAATCATTGCTTGATATACACGTGCATCGAGAACTAACTACGAAGTATAAAATTACATTTTATATATATTACATATAATAAAATTGACATATATATATTATACATATATTAAAATTTAACGAACTTTTTAAACGAACGTCGTAACAAACTTTTAAAATTAAAAAATATAGAGTTCTTTTGGGATAAAGTTCTTAATCTTTGACTAGTATTAATCAATTCCATTATATGGTTTATTAAATTAACAAGCTGAGTATAAGGTAGGTAGATGAAAACGTGAAAAACTGAAGAACTTTTCTTATAACTGGATATAAGATGGGAAATATGTCTAAATGGATTTTAATATTTCATAAAATTAAAATAATAAGTCTATATTTCTATAGAAACGTAAATATTTTTCGTGCAAATTTTTGGAGTATTCACATTCTTTAATCGAGATTTATACGAATAAAATTGTGTAACATTTACGAAGGTACAACTTATTATTTCTCAATGTCAGTTTTTGGTCTGGTTCCAATTAATGGAATTTGAAATATGTTGTTGCATATTACACAATACTTTCGTATTATTTCAATTTCTTCTGAATTTTTCTCTAATCGTCATTGTTGTATTTCCTTTATTTAAACTTTCATATGATTTTCAACATATTTTGCTAATTATTCAACAACTATTTTATTATATGAAATTTATTTAGCGAACTTAGTCACTTGATCGTGAATAATACAGCTATAACTTAAAACTGAATAGATTTTAAAATTACCAAACAATGACTGAACAATTACATTAAATCATTTAAATATTTGAATGAAAAATTGAAGGAATTGCAATGTAAAAATTATTGATAACGCTAACAAGTATCGATAATTATTGTGTAAGGCAAACAACAACATAGAGTATTAAAGACGAGGACGCATTTCTAGATACTTGAAAACATCATTAAGTGGTTCGCCTCCCGTTGCAAAAATGTCATCGGTAGAGAAGAAAGGTTAAAGGTATGTTAACGAGGAAAACCGTGCAGTGCATAAATTGTAATACAACAGGTTAAAAATATTAAAGCTAGTTAAAGTAGGTATTTCCATTTGTTTCCACTTCCTCGTTAACTGTTTTATATTACATATGAATTGTTTCACAATATTTTACATAGAGATTACAGCCTTTTGTATTATAATGCTACAATTGTCTCCACGTCCTATACTTTAAACTTTATAATTTACATCATTTGACTTTACTTCGTGTTTTATTTTGCTAACACCATTTATTAAAGTCGATGTTCATTTCAAGTAATAAAAAAATGGCACGTGTGACAATTTTTCAAACGCGATAGACACCTGTATGTTCTGCATATTTCAAAAAAACTATAAAAATATTTCATTACAGTTTATGTAAAATTCTGTATCCTACAGTCAGTTAATTCTTACATTTTATTTTGTTTCCAATAATTATAATCGTTCTGGACTATAAATTAATAAGCTTTAGCATATCTAATTAATTTCTAGTTGTTAATTAAATTTTATAGTCGATTAGAATTTCCAAGGTATTCTAAAAACAAAAGCGATATTCCACTTAAGAAAGTTAAAATCTTCTTTTTTTGTAACCTTCTTTTAATTTTCATATTACAACTATCATACGTTGATTTTATAGTTGTGAAATAAGAATAAGCTAGTCTTCTATTGTTTTACTTTTCTCGGTGAATATAATGTATCCTTTTGGGGGACGAAAAAGATCAATCGTTTTTCAATACAATGTATGTATGTTATAATTCGTTCCTTATCACGTTAACGTATAAAATTATATATAATGCAACATATAAAAATTGAAAATTTTTCCTCGGTTTTATAGTTATATAACTATATATAATATTATTTTATAGTTATAGTTCCTAACAGAATATATTATTCTATACAGAAATATTCAAACATATAAGAAAAAAGATTGTATATTTATACAGTCTTATTACTTCGCGTGAATTATGAATTATAACAATATTAAATAAACACCGCGTTTAGCGACTCTCAATTAGTTGTCTAGCGTACGAAACATTAATTTTTGTATGGCAAAGAATTTAGAAATAATTGAAGAAATAATTATCCCTTCACAAGACTTCTTGCATTTCTAATATCAAATACAAAAAGACACATATTTCTGTGCCAAATAAATATTGCTAATCGTGTTACGTATGATAGAATTTAAAATGTGAAATTTATAGCAGATGCTTCTATTTGAAAGCTAATTGAAGTACTAAAGATTTACCTCTGAAACTTTCCAAACAAGTAAAATTATTGATTTCGAATTCTGTGTTCTCATAATTACCAAATAGGCATAACACAAAACTAACGTTGATTCTTATTAACACCGAAACGTGACTACGTACATTTATTCATTTTTATCGCGCTACTTTACTCATAGTCCTCTGCGCATAATATATTTAAGTACAGATTAGAAATTCCAGCGTTAACTAAGTAATCTATACCGACGCTATATCCTGTAAAAATAATGCCTCAAAGATTTCCTGCTACCTGAAAATCCCAACTTAAACTCCCAACAGCCAAACCAAAACACTCAAATCGCAGTGCGTACTTACTTGTTGCACCGCGGATTTGCGAAACACATCCGCAGATAATAACGAGCATCAACGAGATTCCTTCAGGTGACGTGTAATAAACAGCGAGAGAAGCGAACAAATCCAAAGAGAATAGCAGAATCGAGTGAAGATCAAACAAACGCGAACAGACAAGTCATAAGGCAAACGGAAAGAATAACAAGCTGTCGTTCGAAATCTCGTTTCGAAAGTTCAGTGCACACGCACGCACCATGCACCAGGATATAAGTACATGTTGGCAACGTATCGGTCGGTAATCAACGTGAAAGGTTAAAGGTGCGTTTAGGATAAGTGTGAATGCACGGGAGCCCACGTGAGCCAGCGCAGGTGTGATCGTACCTTTAGTGCGAGTGGGTGGCCCGGAGGGGTGTCTTATCGACCAGGATACGAAGCTCCGGAGGCTCAGTATTCGCGGGACCACCACCCCGTCGAAGCGTTCTCTCGCCAACCGGGATATATACACACATACACAGTGCTCTTCACGGTGCTCCTCGCGGTGCAGCTCCACTACGTTCGATTTCTTCGTCTGTCGGGCTCCAATGTACCGTGCGTCGTGAGAAAGAGCCTTCTCACCTGTGACCGGCGTTTTCCTCGCGAAACGACGCGCCGTTTCTTCACAGAAGCTCGTCGAACGCAAAACCATCAGAGTAAGTCTTACAGCCGATAGATATTTGTTTTCCTTTATTATTTGTTCGAGGGTAGGACTCGTGGAAAAATAACTAAATTTCCAAAGATCCGATAGAAAATGAAATCGGGGACGAAGGTGTCGCGTTGGTGATAGACAGTGTAAATACAGAGGCGGCTGGCGTTCTCGTCTGATGATTTCCGCGACATTTTCTTGCAGATCAAAAGATAGATCGTTGTTACTACGGATGTAGTTGTTGATGGTAGTTCGCTTTGGTTGATAGTCTGGCTCGTTCGCTAATTGTCTTGTTGTGATCATTGGCGTAGGTGTAAATAGGTACGAAGCGTTTTCGTGCTTTGTTCGTCTTTGTGGAACGTGTTCGCTCTTGCGGAAAGATAATAGGCGATTCGAATGTGAATTCCAGATAGTCTGTCACTTTTGCCGCCCATTTTCGCTACAGTCGAATGACCCAGTTGACGAACGAGTACTCGTCGTGGATACATGAGATATTGCCCGACGACCTGCGGTGACCTATTTATCGATTCTCGAGATTTTAATGAACCATTTCCACGATTGTTTTCATCGCTTTCACGCATGTACGAGTACATCTTCAACGATGTTTCCATCAAAGCGTCTTTTGTTGCCATTATTACCAACTATATAGCTAGCTATTCTTCGAAGCTTAATTTAACAAAATTAATAAAAATGTAGCTGATTTCAAATATGCCTTAGAAACGATCTATCGCGCAATTCTCTTTGTCCTTATTTCTTTCGTCAAAGTAAAAGTCCTAGAAATCACGTTCCATCGCCAAAGAGGTCTCGTTATTAGATTTTTCCCGGTTCTCGGTGTCCGGGGCCAAAGTTCGACGAAAGAGGCGCGCATTAAAATCACTCTACAAATACATACATCAAAGCAAGGAGTACACTGACCTCGATTACCGAATCTATCGAGGCAGCTTACAGTTATACGACGCTGGAACAGAGCCAGAGCCAAAGTTGCAACTGCATTTCGTGCGACTGGCAGCTGTGAGTCAACGTACGAGGAATCCCTCTCGCCGGGGACGTACCCGTAAATCAATGTTGTTCGACGCTCACGAGGATCCCGGCCTTTCACACGGTCGATAATTAGGTCTCGGTGAGATTCAAGTCGGATATTCGACTCCGTTTCCCGCTGGTCCCTTGCTAGACGAAGAGAAGTTATGCACGAGGCGCAGGGAAACCGAAGCAGCTTCGAGCTTTAAGGTAATCGCGTTTCCCCGTCGCACCAAGGACCAATAATCAAAGAGAAAATAGTTTCAAGGATCGATAGGGAGAGGAGGAGAGGATTTATACGATGGAATATTTCTGTTTCGACGCTTCGAACGCTGTACGAACGGTACAATAAGAAATGAAACTTGGGAAAATTCTATCGAGATTAGTTAAGAAAGCACGAGAGCGATTAATTGTGAAATACAAAGGGAATATTATCAGTGAATTAATTCAGAATTCATAAAAGTATGGTAAGATTGTTAGTTGGTTCCATGATCGATGGGAAAGAAGAAAAAGCTAGAAGAATTTTATTAAAACCGATTCGTAGTCTACTTAGTAAAGCTTAGTAGAGCTGTTGTTTATTAAAAGTTCTATTCATAAAGTTGGGGAAATACGTAAGCGATTAATCACGAGTTACGAAAGAAATATGATTAGCGAGTTAGTTTAGAACTCGTAAAGATATTGTAAGATGTTTGATCTTACGATGAATGGGAAAGAAATGAAAACTAGGAAAGTTCTATTAAATCTGGTTTAAAAAATATATAAGTGGTTAATGATAAAATGTGAAAGCATCGTGATCGACGAAAAAGAAATGAAAATTAGGAAAATTCTATTAAAACTGGTTTGAAAAACATGTATACGAGTAATAGTGAAATATACAAAGGAAATAACGTTGGTGGATTTACAATTTCGAGTCGCTGATGACTTATGACGAGAAATTTATGTTAACAGAAATTATTAAGGGACTATCCACGTGATTAATCGAGGTAGGTGGAGAAAAGGATCAAATGTCGAGGTAAATTTCGTTGAAATCAGTTTAGGGCCACTACTGGCGAGTCTGTTGGCGGTGACCGACGTGGAACGCTTATTTTCACGCAATGCACGGAACACCCCTGTAGATTGGTACCTTCCGCGAAAGGGTGAACCACCTTGATGTCGTGCCACCTTCGATAAAACTGACTTGCATGCACCATGCGAAGGCGCGTATTTGCATAAATACTTCCCAAGCTATTTTCTTTTATCGTTAGGACTACACCTATGGTCCGATCAATTAAACGTTCTGGGGGAAAAAATTGGCCGGTCGTCGGTTAATTTTCTCTGATATAATCTCCGATGAATTCTCATCGTATTGTACTTGTCATATATTTTTCGTGCGATCTTCGAATGATTTATGCCTTGTTTTATCGACGAATGAAAATCGACCAGTTCTATAACAACTTTTATCGAGAAATACAATTCCTCCGCGATATAAATACAAATGTATTTATCGGAATCGTGCAATACGATAAATAGTTTATTAAAAAGATTGAAATATATTGAACAGAGATTAAAGCTACAATTCTTTCATTTTCCTGAAGAAAGACGAACACAAACAAGGGTAGTTTTTTATTATTAATTCTTCAAGTAAAAGATCGTTACAACGAACGGTCCTACCGTACCAATCTCAGCGAATGGAAGCGACACGATTCTACGTGCTTGATAAATTGACGTGCTGTTCGTATAATACTGTGACAAGGATTGCCTTTAAAACGATCAGTATGAATAAAAAATGTGCAAGTACAACAAGTAGGTAATTGTTCAATGGTAATAAATTATGGTAGTAAAACCATTTAATAAGACGTGACGAAGACTAATCGTATATACTTTCTATGAAACCGAATTCAATCGCGTGGCGTGGACGCACAAGGATCGTTTATCGCGGTCAACAATCTGTTTACTAATTTTTGCTCGAAACTCTCTGGCGTGTCCCGTTAATCCAATTTTGCGAATCGATAATTTTATCATGCATGAAATAGATTATCGATCGTCCCCCAATTGTTTACGTCCTACGGCCAGAAACTGGAGATCCTGTGAAAGTATATCGAATATGAAACGTTCCACTAGCAATATGAATCGTTCATCCGTTTACCAACAAACGATATTAATAGAATCCCACGAACCCTGCAGAATTCTCACAAATGCTCGTTCCTCCATCCTCCATCTCGCACTGTTCGTGAAATATCATTTAATATTTATCTAAAGGTGAAATTTTATACGGACGAAATGTCATTCTTCCCTCTCAACGCGAATCGTTCATCCGTTTACCAATAAAATCAATTCCACGAACTGTTCAGAATTTTAACAGAATTCCATTTCTCTGCACCTTTCCCTTCGCACATCGTGAAATACCATTTACCCTTTCGACAGTGTAATAAAGCAAGAAGTTCGAAACGGATAATCTAGAAAATAGTTGTCTGTTTTTCCTTAAGATTTCCTGCATTTTCTGATATAAAATACAAGGAATATCGTGTAATTTTTGTAAGGAATAACTTTAATGATTAATAATTACATTCTCGAATTCTTTGCGTTTCAATTTCGCTAATGAAAAAAGAGAGCTTTCAATGCCTTAAGAAAATTTGTAGCATAAAATTGAAACAAAGTCCTTGAACATAAAGAATTTTCTGAGAGTGGAAACATACGATTGAAAACGTTCCAAAGAATATAGAAGAATTAAGACATAAAATTTACAATATTACATTTTGGATATATTCTCGCCTATATTTCTGAATGGTCAATGATCAATTAGAGTAAAAATTTTAAATCGACGAATATTTATCTTTCTGGACATAAAATCTTCGTCCATTTACCAATGGAATGCTGTTATAATAGATTTCCACATTTACATTTTTCTTCATACGTCATGAAATATTATTTAACATCCATTTAGAGATAATTTGAAAGCAATAACAAATCACCCCCTCTCAACACAAGTCGTTCATCCAATTACTAACAAAATCATATTAACGAGATCTCCCGAAAAATCCATATTTCACAAATTAACATTATTTACTATCCATCTAAAACCCAAATTTTGGACCAACGTAAAATCATCGATACGCAAATTTGTTTATTCATTTACCAATAAAACATTCCCGTTTCTCCATCTTCCACTTGTTACAATACTAAAATATCGAAGATATTCAAATATTTCTTATCTTAATAATTACGCTTACCTCGGTAATTATTAAGAGACTAACATCTTTGCATCGCAACAGATTATTTTCATTTTCATTATCTTGTATCAATCTCCTTATACTAAAATACTCCTAATAAATAACATTAAAATCAACAAATCGAGATTGTGCTTGTCGCATTTCTCTCCTGCGATCTTCGATTGCTTCATTTAACAAAGAAATGTTTAAATAGATAAGAAGGCATCCATGTAAAGCGTTAATATCCATTTAAAACGAAACTTTTAGCCAAGCAAGCAACTATGCGTACACATGTTTGAAGAGATAAAAAAATATGTATTTACGGTATTAATATCCATTAAGAAGCAAAATTTTGGCCGAAATGATCGTAGCTTGGTCAGCTCGTTGCTACCAAACGAACCGAAAAAAGTGGAACGAATCAGAGCGAGGAACGCGGAGGAACCAGACGAGTCCACTGTGCGCTCGCATAACGCGCGCATATTAATCCTACGTGTTTCCACGTTTCGTTCCTTTTCTCTTTTTTCTTTCTTTCTTTTTTTTCCTACGGCTCCTTTTACACAACCGACGAAAAGAAGAGAGACGGAACATGCCCGCGAGCTTTTGGCAAAGATCCAAGACAGACTCGAACAGTGGAGTACTGGTTGCACATTCGGTGTGTCTATAGCCGTTCCACTCTGGTCGGTGCACATGCAGCTGCAGCCATGACACCAGGAATCAGGCCACTGTCCCACTTTACGCCTTTCCGAGCAATAAAGGTTACCCCTTCGTTCTTCGTGCACGTAACCAACCCGTTGCGAAACTTGTACGATTCCTTGGCTGGAAATGCAAGACGCCGGACAGGCGCGCCGCGCCGTTTCGACCCATTCGCTTCGAGGAGAATCGAACCGCGTGCGTTTAGAAACGGGGACGAAGTGTGGGCCTGGTTGACAATCCGGCCGGCCTTGCGATTTCGTTTACAGCCGCGCTTGTGAAAAGCCGCGACCATTGACGAGGTCCTCTTGAACGGGGCAGCCTTGAAAGTTCTGCGCCGACGAAAGTTCTCCGCACCGCGAATCTAGGTTCTATCGAATCGTCAGCTCTCTTACAGTTTCTTCCGTAGCCTCCTTTATAATTGTTATATATCGTCGAACGAGAAATATCGGTGTTGCGGTGTTGAGAAGGTATGCTTGGTCGTTCTGTATTGGAAATGTATCGTGCCATGATACGTTCTTCTTTTCTTTTTTCTTCATTTTGAACATCATTATTTTTTTATTTTATTTATTTGTCTTCCTGGAATTTTTATACAGAGTGTTGGGTTTGATATGGGTTTAAAATTGTAAAGGCTTACGGTGGTCATTGAGAGAATTAAAAAATGACTAACTATAGTAAACATTTTTTGGTAAGATGTGACTTAGCAATTTAATTACGAGTCTTGGTAACATATCAAATGCAGAATAGAAAGATGTGCAAATACGTTAATTAGAGAAATCTAGAGAAACGTGTCATAACAAACGAGGTGAAAGACTTTATCCTTTCTTTGGTCTGATTTCCTTTCGTTTGAATATGAAACTCGTATTTGTAATTAATTTTTCTAATTCGACTATGTATCGTGGATGAGTAGAATAAACTTATTAGTCTGTAATAACTAAAATTCTGTTTACTTGTGAGAAAAAAGAATTATATTTCAATCTAAAATTTAGAAAATAATTATTTTCATAAATATATAATATTTGGTATTGTTATAATAGTATATTGAGAGAAAAATACAGTAATAAAGAAATAGAATTAAATTAAATAAAAACGTGGACATACGAAAGTGCATCTTTTAAGTTATATGGCGTTATAAACGATGAAATTATGTTTTGCACGAAAAGTACATACCGATTTTAAAACTTGCATCGACTAAACATTTTTTTATTTAGTCTGTTAAGTACCCCTTTAAACATTTAAAATCTCAGACCTCTTTTTAACACTCGTATGTTGAAGCACGACTTGCAATCACGGGTATTGTGTTTCTTTATGCAGAAGTTTTCAGCATGGCAATAGAAAGTTTCGATGGAGTAGTTAGATAATTTCGTGCTAAGTTTTTATTTATCGTGAATATGATTTCTAATATAATTATTAAACTTTCAGCTGAATATACATGTTTCATAAAGAAACCAGTGAATTTCATGAACGAAGTACGACATCATTATTAGAAATGTTTATTAGATGCGCTGGACTAGATAATTCTGTTTCATTTGCAATATTAAACAGTCTTATTCTTGGAAAATAATCTTTTCTTTTGCACTGTACTTAATAGAAAATAAATTATTCGAAAATCGTTCGAAGAAGCACGTTTCTATCGAAACAGCTTGAACAATAAAACTGCAACACACGTAAATAATTTCAATCTATAAAACTTAACAAATCATGAAAAGTTATACACACGCCTTCCCTATCAAAAATTTCGTTTTTATTAAATACTACAAAAGCTTCCTTTTAAAAATTTCAATTAAAATCCTTATCTCACAACTTATTAACTAACACGAAGGAAGCCAAAGGAAGAGAAAGTAAAACGTTGATTATGTAGGTTATTCAGTAACAACAACTGAAGCTTTCTTTGCGTTCTAATTTAAACGAAGCCAGAACAATGAGAACAAATTCAATAATTGGAAATCCACGAGCATAGCGGCAACAGCTTTTCATCGAAACGTATGAGTAAACAGAACGGGAATTGTTGAACTACTCGGTTCTGTGATTTGTTTCTATCTGTCCAAGCCGTGGATGAAATTCGTGCACGTTGAATAACCGGGCTGTGCAACGCATGGTAACACAACACGTGCAGATTGGATCGCGTGTCGTTCATCTCCCGTCCTTCGTGAACGTAACCGTGGACACGCGAAATTGTGTTTATCATTAGCACGAGCAGAATTATTCTTTTATAAGATTAACGATGAAATACTGCGGGCCGTTGCCGCCAGCCGGCCTATCGCGAACATAAACTAACTCCATTTTCGAAAATTTGTTATTCTTGCCTAGGAATGCACAGTTTTCTAAGTTTTTTGTTCAGACAAAGGCGTAAATATTTGTGAGAATGGGATATTTAGTAATTGCAGTGGAGTTTATTGTGTTCTTGTTAAACATAGGTATCGTTCGTTATCAAAAACAAGGAAATTGTACGACGTATGATTTAGACAATTTCGAAAGATTATACGATAGGTATGTATTGCGTTACGTCTTTTGTAGTTTAGATTGTAGAAACATTGTCTACGTGGTTTCATTCGTGAAATACGTTTTTATATTGCAACAGATACTATCGTGCTATTTTGCAATGTCAAAATTGTAGAGTATCGAACAAATGTTGTACGTTCGCTGTTTTAAATTATCATAAAATAAAGTCATGCTTCTATAAGATCAAAGTATATATACTTCTCGTTAGATCATTTGGTTTTTCTTTCTAAGCAAAGCAATTCTGAACCACCAAAAGATTTCCTAAAAATTTAATAATATCAGATAATAAAATAAAGTAGAATTAAAGTTCTAATAAAAAGTACCACGAACCATATAATGTGCGAAACAATTTTCTGGCAAGAATCGTGTATGTTGCCATTTTCTTCTGGACCGCTATTTGCTCTTAGTCTTCAAATATAGAATATTATAAACTATTCACCATACGAAAAGATTCCCGAAATATTAGAAGAGAAAAAAAATATATTGCCAAAAATCACTGCAACTTTTAATCGAATTATTAATCCCTCGAGCTATTCAATTTTAATTCTAGATCAAAAAGTGCGAAAACTCGCTTATTACACGAAATAATTCCATAGAAATAAAAAGAGGAATTAAAAAAGATATCGTTAAATCGCTGTAACTTCAAAATTGTCCCCAGATCAAATAACCGAGTACGAACCGAGTTATATATTTCCACTTTCAGACTATTCTATTTTAATTTTTCACTCAAACGTACCAAAATCCTCTTATCGTACAAAAAATCGATTCTCTAGAACTCAAAAATATATATGTGTGTGTGCGTGTGTGTGTGTTTTCTTATATATCTTTCAAAAATGAAGAATTGCAGTCGAACAAATCTCTTTAAGGATGACCTTAAAAATAGAGGTTCCAAGCATACTGACATCGATTCAGACACAAAAATGGATCGGTTAAATCATCGGTGAAGATGGCAAGTCGATGTTTACAAGTCGAAACGTTCTCTTGAGCGTGCTAATTTCAACGCAACCGGTCGATTCCAAAAGGAAATCAAGGAGGACGCCAAAAACGGGACTGCAATAGTTTTCTAGCCGTGCAGCTGCACCCGGTGCAAGCTCTGCTGTTCGATAACCGAGGTGCAACGGCCGTCGGCCCCAAGAACGTATCTAGGCCACCGGCACCAGCATTTCCACCACCACCACCGGCACCACCATCAATATCATTGCTACTGCTACAACCATCGCGAACCATCGTATATTAATACTACAACATTGTTGTTGTTGCTGTTCATTACATATACACGAGACGCTATTGAATTAAGGAATCGCGTTTCCCTGGATGATCAAGAGAAGCGAATTGAACACGAAGGAAAAGATAATCAAGAGGCTCGCTGAGAAAAGAGGTACAAGTGCATTTTTACAAGAGTAAGATAAGTATAAGAAAGGATATATAAGATTCATGCTTATCTCGAGGATTTTGCTATAAATTTTTCGACTCTTCTTCGTGAGCATACATAAAAATGAGATTTTTCCATTCGTATCACTTGTTTTCCGAACTCTCGGTTATCGTGTTCATTTGTCGTTATGTTGCATTATATGATCTTGACGATTTAATATTATTAGTAGACTATTCGTTGACTATCACGAGAAAGAGTACAGAACAAAGATTACGTGGTTTTATGCTGAGACTAAAATATCAAAATTTCAAAGGTTACTTCGATATTTTTGTTTAATGGAACATGCTGTGTTACTTTGCGGGAAATAAAGGGACATTTTTAAATCGGGATTTTGAAAATCATTGAACATTATTGAAGACGAAATTACGAGAATCTTTTCCACGTGAATGCCACGTAATTTCCTTAAAATTTCGAGAACAATCAAAACTATTCGTATTGTCTTAAAATTAATAGATTAATTATAAATTGCTTTTGGAACTTTCTGGTGTTTTTGACACATAACGTGGCAAATGCATGGCGTTGAAGACATTGTTTGAGAACGAAGAAAGGATATTTTAAATACTTTAAAACAAAGGAATTGGTATTTGTACCGATAAGAAATATTTCTCATTTAAGGCAAATGTAGATTTCCAGTGTGATATGAGAGAATTGAAAAAAATATCGTGGATGTCGAAATATTGAATATTTTGATTAAATGTAAAAAGATTTAAGTAGCAATTATCATATGGCGCATTGTAAATACGGTTACTACTATCTCTACCAGGGACTTGACTATATTACCGCCGTTAATCGATGTGAAAGGTCACTACTATTTTTTATCAAACGTATGCACTTTAATAAATATTACGGGGCCAAAGTTACGGGTGTTTTACAAAAATAATGTTACATGAATTACATGAACCTATTTCAAATTTGACAAATAAAACAAATTTCTAAAGTTACATCGTACCAATTTTGCTTTTGATTATATCTTAACATTAAATATAAATAATATTGCAATATGTAACTGAAAAAGGTCTATTCCACAATATCTAACTCAAAATATTTGCATCAATCTTTCAAAAAACATTCTATAGAAATCATGAAACGTTTCAATCTTCAAAATGATCATCAAGCAATGTCCTTTACCTCTTGGAATAAAGTTTTATATTATACCGACAAACGTTGGTTACAAAACGATATTTAAATGTTCTAAATTGAACAAAAAGAAAAATAAATGAATAAATAGAAACTATCCCAAAAGTAATACAACTTCAGCTTGCCCAAAAAGAGCAGTGCACTTCATCCAACACGATAAAACCAAGTCACCGTGTTACAAAATCCAGTGAAACTCGAGCAAATCCAATTTCCCTGTGTCAATCAGCAGCAAATGCATGATAAAAAGAAACTAAGCTTCGACTTGCACAGGAAGATTTCGAAAGGTGTGCCAAGGACGCGATCATTAGTTTCGCTGGAGACGCAGGCTTCAAGACACCACCGCCTTGTCATTGATCGTGGTGGAAAGACACAGAAAAAAAGAGTTACAAGAGCAAGAAGAATACAAAGTCTGAGAAGATCTTGAGTTTCCGTGATACATAGAGTGGATGGACAAGAGATTGCCACATGTTGAGCGAACAATAGGCTCGTCGCTGTACCGTGGAAATACAGCACGGTCGGCTCCTTTGTCGTGTAAACGTGCTAGAAAAAGGGATGTTCGCGGCGATCGGGGAATTAAAGCCAAGGACAGGCTGCAACCTATCTTTGAGATCGAACAACGAATAGGGGAGGGTCGCGTTATTGCCGTTTTATCGACAAGCCATGGCGGACTCTCGGAGGTTTCCCTTGTTTTCTCGGATTCAACCACATCATATACGACAGCTGGTAGTGCTGCTAGATATTGTGTGTTCGAGCAACGTAGAGTAAGGCCGGGAAAAGTTTCTGCGAGGACACCGGATCGGGACGATAACTCGAGGGACGAGACACCGCTACGAAGTCGATACGCAATTTCACGCCACGTACACTTGATTCTTTTTTCACGTATCGGGTGTTGCCAAAGTATATTTGGCATGTTTGCTCTGCTAACCACAGGATGGAGGATATGTTAACTCGTTACTTGGATTTCCAATTTGTTTCATTTCTGTCGGAAATGGTCCATATTATATTTATACTTAAAAGAATTGGAATCGATCTATCTTTATTAACTTATAATTTTATAATTATGAGATTTCTAGTTAAGGGATGATTAACGAGTTCTTTCTGTTTCGATCTTGCTTTAGTTCTCAGTCAAAAGGAGGTTTGTTATGTTTTTGTGGATATTTTTCGTATACAATTAGAATGAGAAATTACACGTATAAAAGATTAAGATTGCCAAGATATCCTCGTTTATTCAAGAGAAGGCTATCTTAATTCTATCCATTCTTCAGCTATATATGCATTTTTAATGCATTCGTCGCTGAGGCTGGTTGTTTTCTATAGAAAAGTATTAAATGCTTTATGCCAGAAACTTAGTCTAGTCAACTTTGTACATACTGTCATATATGTAAGCTACATATAGTTACATTTACATAAAAGTATACAAATTTAAAGAGAAGCTTATAATCTCAACGATACAATAAAACCACACTGCAGTTAAAAACTTCAGCACTTTAACAACTATCGTATATTTGTTTGTGTATAAAACATATTCGAATTAAGATATTTTTACAAAAAAGGATATTTTTATGAAAATGCTTGAAGCAACTGAATTGTCTTTGCGCTTATTTATATTCTGTCATATGTTCTTACTCGATAAACATAGTACAGTAATATGTAGTAATACGTTATGCGTGTGGGTTTTGTGTTTGTGACTTTTAAAGGCTAAAGTTAAAGACTTCATTTACTGATTTATCTTGATGCATATCTTGCGACTTATAGTTATAAGATCAGTTCAAAATTTACAACTTTCATTATAAGATCCATGTTATAAGAGTTCTCTTTTCTTTTTTATTATATGACAGTTAAAAGTTTTATACATTACGATGAAATTTAAGTGACAATAAGTTTACAACATATTTTTCCTTCTTTTGTGTATAAAGATGTTTCTTCTTAGAATAATGATTTAATAGAAAATTTTAGAATGGTTTAGATTCAACGCAATTAACTCAATGTATGCATAATACTTATCTATATACGAAACATTACTTTTGAAACGTAACTTTTTAAAAACTCTGGTCTTTATGCTAAGAATACTTAAACGCGAAAATTCTTTAAAATTTGCTATACTTTTATACGTATAACTTCTTCTTGTTAGTAAAACGATATATCTTCATATCCTACTTCTCAACTTTCAATGACTTCAAAGTAAACCATCTACTCACTCCTGCATTTATTATTCAAATTTATACAAAAATAAATATATCTGGAAAATGATTCGAAGCAAAGAGCTGAAATTATGTACAATGGTTTCAATTTGAATTTTAATGAGAATATACGACAAGATTAAAATTTAAGTATACTTAACTAAATCATAGCATGAAGAAAGAAATCATGCATGCATTTTTCTTTGCATCTTACTATGACATACTTCGCTCTGCATAATTTGAAGTAATGCCAGTATAAACTATATAGTAAACTATTTTGGTCAAACTTAAGCAAATTATAGTTATATAGTATGCGAACACTATCGTCAATTCGTAGTCATAATACCAAAATGTTACCAAAACGCATAAATTAATGGTAAATAATGAAAATGAATGTGTATCTTGTCTTCGATAATAAAAACTTAAAAAATATACCAATAATATATTAAAATTAGATATGCGATTCATTGATTAAATATTATTGCTAGAATTAGTCATGATAATCTCTTTATGAGTTCAAAAGAATCTTCTCTATCTGATTGATAGCTTAATAAATCAGAAAATATGATACTAAATTATTTTTCAAATAAAATTATGCCATAACGTTTACCACTTTAGCATTCACATAAGTCAATATTATTATTACACATCTTCTAAAACTAGATTTTATCGTGTCATTTTATAAATGTAGGTTTTTATACACTTATGGAAGATTTAAAGGTGAAAAAATGTACAGAATACGTACGATATACAATAATACATGAAATTTCCAAAGTATTCGTTATAATCTTCAACGGATAAAACGAATCTCTTCAGTTGCGATCATAAAGATGCAAATTTGCATAAAGATCCTCAGTCATCATAATATTTTACAAAATCCCTTCATTCGTCATTTACTAACTAAATTACATCCTATGTATACGAAAACAAGCGTACAAATAATTAAATATCGACAAACAGATTTGATTAAAATAGCAAAGAAAGCTGCCGCTACAAAGTGATGTTCGATAAAGTTTATTTTCAAATTATCAAACAGTTAGTTCAGAGTTTTCGCCACGCCTACCTTTCCCATCGACAGAAATTTAAATTGCAAAATTGTTCATTATTGATTGATTGCCTCTGCTTAGTACGATCTGCATTTGTATTTTCTTTTTTACCGTGTCAGCGTATTTTTTTTAAAAGAAGAATCGATATCCGGTTTATCGGATTTTTAATTAAATATCCAGGTATTACAGGAATAATGAATATTTTATTTATGGTGTCCTTTCAAAGATGATCACGGCGTTGCCAGTGCCCTCGGTGAAGGTCTTCCACAAAACTTACTATCAGGAAAAAGGATCCAGGATAGGGAACAGTCAACCTGGAAGTCCTTTGGCCGAGAATGAAGCAGTGCTAGCGCTAGTTGACAAAGAACCTCCGGAATATTACTTTTGTGGCAAGGTAAGAACCATTATATCGATAAACCATGAGTATTAGATATTTTTTTAATAAAAATAAACGTATTCACGTAGTATCATGGCTTAGAATACCATGCTTTTAGATACAGTGGCTACTAAAAGTATTTGTATTGTATTTGTAGATCATAGACGAAAAATATGACAAGCAGCTTTTAAATTCAATAATCAGCTTCATGTTACGAAAAATGTCCTTTTATTTACTTTTAATATCACGTATATATTTTTGCAACCTATTGGACACTTCAATAATAATTCGTTAGTTGATTGTTCGCAAAATTTCACAGATTACCTATTTTTAAGAAAGTTATATTTATAAAACTATCCAATTGGTCGAATTCACGAAATTAACAAAAACGAACTTGGGTTCTTCTCGTGTGCTCTTTATTTGTTATAGCGTTTACGTGTTATTTAAGTATGTACAAGTATTTGTACATTAAATTTCGTACTATTTAATAGTATTTTCATGTGACCACAAAAATTTGATACCATGAATGAAATGAAATTATATAGAAGAACTGGTAAGAAAACGCTTTATCGAAGAATAAGACTATGCGCAAATACTTTTGTACCCATTGTATTTTTGGAAATCTTTTTCCAAAGAAATTATAAAATTTTGTTGTATCGATCCTTTGCATGTGTATTTATTAGTGCTTGAAGAACATTTATCATTTTGTCACTTTCTTCGGGTAAGAATAATCTAAATTACATGAGTACCATTGCCATTATGTAGAACTTCTTTGAGGAAAAGTGTTCTCTCGGCTGACACGATTTCGGTCATTCTACTTATCTAAAAAGGGAAAATAAAAAACTCTTGATCACTGACAGCTAAAAAATTAGACGAAGAAAGTTAATAATGTTCTGAAGTGACATTTATCAAGCGTCTAAACATAATTCATAATCTCCTCAATTGCAAAAAGTTAATTTAGTACCTGCTGCATTTAATCGACAAAGATCGATTACTTTTAATCTTTTAAACGTACGAATCGTCAGAATGTTCTTCAGAAAAATGACTAATTAGCGAAGACGAATGCAAAGCTACTGTCGGTGATTCTCTGAAAACAAAAGGTACTTGCTACTCGAAACAATTAGACACAAAGTTTAAGGAGATAATTTTACACATGATTAGCGAAAAACTAAAAAGTCAGTGACTTTTTGAAAACAAGAGATATTTACGAAGTTATTGCATATAAAACTTAGTGCATAAAGAGGTAATTTTTGTGACAGTTTGCTAAAAGAAGGCGGAAACAAAGTCTCTGAAAACAAAAGATATCGATCGCGTTAGTTAAATATAGGAATTAGAAAGTTTCATAGTTAAAACTCAATCGATGGACAACAGTAAATGGTGTTTACTACGTAGTAAAGATCACAAGCAAAATTTCGAAGAACATCGTACCAACCGATAAATCAACAGAACTCAATTACAATTTTAATTAACTCTAAGAAGTCTTATCTTAGTACATTATGTATGTACATAGTTCTTCGTGTACATACGATCATTGTTTTCTTCCTTTGCTTCGCTCTTAGCTATTTTCAAGTGTAAATGCGATTTACGTACGTGTAATTGATATCGATGAAAGACGCGATGAATTTCCATAAAATGCTCTACACGCATCGGTTGCTCCGATTCAGGTTATTTATAATTTTTTAATCGATTTACGACGAACTATGGTACGGTTTCGAATTACGACGAATTTTAAACGAACTACGTAGCGTTCTTGGTATTGATGAAAACACGCATATACATAAGTAGTACGTAGTGACTCACGAAGGTAATTGAACACTTCCAGAAACCTTTTATAAATATACGTGTTATATATGTTATGGAAAACATTTCAAGATTCCATTAATATTGTAACGAGATACGTCTATTATAATTAATAATTTCATATGCATTTCGTCGAAGTCACAAAACTATGTACGCAGTTAATTATTCGTTATTAATAAACCACCCCATGATATATTTTAATACACCTATGGTTATCACTAGTTATATCTGAAGACAATAGGAAAAGGACGTAATTCTTCGTTGATTTTCTGATTTTAATGTTATTTGCTAGCTATTGTATAAAAGAATGTATTTTAAAATGAAATTATCGAAATGCGGATAATTAAGTGTACAATGAACATTTTTGTGAACGATCAATAATACTTACGTAATATTGGTATAATATCGTAAGCCTAATCTCATAACGTTCAATATCCTCGAGATGTACGTTTCCGATAAATATCTTGTAATTTTTATATACATTTGCGGACTATTTTCGAATTCTATCGATACAATGATTAATTATATCTCATTACAAACGTTGGAATGCAATTTTCCAAACGTTGCGTATAACGCAGACAACGTATTCATAAAAATGTTCTATGATAATTATTCGCGTAATTTTTATATTAAAGAAAAAACAGTGAAGCTTGTAAAATTCGTAGAAAAATGGAGGATGCGGTCAAAGGTCGTTTCTGATCAAATATAAGATTACGAAGAGAGACAAGGCACAAAATTAATGAATTCTGAGATCGCGGAGGCGTTGTGCACGATTTTCCTCGGAACGTTTAAAATATTATTGCTAATTAACTTTATTCGCTTCTCTGTCAAACTTGATTTTCCAACACTCGCATTCTACCACTGTCGGCAAAAACTTTTCAATCTAGTCAAGTGCTCTTACTATGGCCGAACGTGTTCAAGAAACGATCTCTAATACTCCTACTGTTGCTGACGCAACGTTTTATCTCCCTATCCAAATGTTCTGTACTTTTTCAACGTCGTCGCTCTGAGATGTTACGTACTGACGTAATATCCTCTTCGTAATTTCTTCTTTTACTTTTTCGAGAAAAGTTAAGCGTCTTATGTATATAGATATATTAACGGTAAAAGCAAATAAGCGTGTTTCGGTTTATTCTAAATGAATAGATACGTCAAACGAAGATTATACACTAATAGTATGACTTTTATGAACGAATAACGTGTTGCGAAAAATATATGTATACACACGGTGTATCCCAAAAATAACGGAACTTCCTAAAAATAAGAAAGCAGAGAAATCGTTTCGAGGAAAATTTTTTATTTTATTCGACTACTACTAAAACGTTGCGCGTCTTTTTGTGGTATCGCTTTGAGTATCGTAACGGCTCCCCTTCGTTGTTATTTGAAGCCGTGAGAAGAAAAAGTTGTTGCATCGCTGCATCTGATGAACAGGATGGGTGGTATGATATCTTAATTTGCTTGTTTTCAAGAAAAGCAATTACAGCCGCATTATCACGTAACAGAACCAGATTTTCCGACGCGTCAGCGAACTCTACCCTGACGTTGATTGTTATAACTCTTTAGCTAATTCTTCAGCTAATTCTGTTATAACTCTAAGCTTTAAATGACATTAATCGCCATAAGAATTTAACATGATGATAACAAAGGATGTATTTCTACGTGACAAAAGTTTCGTTATTGTTGTCGCCATTGGTTTTTTTCTAATCCTAAGAAATTCGATTATTTTGGGGCAGACTGTTTATAATACACGAGAATCGAATGATTCGTGTAATTTAACACGTGGGTGTTTCTGTTAAACGTTTTGATTCTCAAATGTTGTGTTCGTATATTTCATCGAACGAATAGCACAAATATACTTTTTGGAAATTACTTCATAATTCACAGTTTAAGCAAGGGAAGTTGTAAAATAAAATTAAGTAAACTAACCCAAATTATGGGAGTCACTTATTAATATAAATTAATAATTCGATTTGAAAATCATTGCTAACAAGCAGCACACAGAGACATTGATATATTCTCAATTATTAATTCAATAACAGCTGTACAAAATATTTGCAAAATTAAATAATTGTAAAATTTAAAAAGTTTTCAAAGTTTCTTCTATATGTATACTCAAAATTTTACTTATGCTTACACTTACTTATATAATACAGCATAAACCTTTGCCAAGAAGATTCCATTATATTTTTCCTGCAACAAATATCGATCGTATTGATAATTAAGATGAGTGCAAGCATTTCTATAACTCTCATCCTCTCCGCAAATGATTATTTCAAATATATAAATGCAACCGCAATGATAAAAGCAGTTCTAAAACTTTTGATTAGAAGCAACGAAGTAAATGCAACGAAACATCGCACACCATTTTCCAATAATTTACATTAATTTAAAATTCTTCGTTTAAATTCAGTTGCGGCACACGAAACTGAACAACTTCGGAATAATTTCATAGCTGCGAAACCGCGGTGTACTCTACGTTCGGAAAAAACCGATGTCAGGGAAAATTGTGCCGTATTCTTTATCAGATTTCATCGTCGCTCTTTATAAATAGAATTTCCGGGGCAAGTCCGGTTAAAAACGCGGCGGACGTGATCCCCGTGTAAACGCGTGAACCGAGCGGCGGCACGCGTACGAGAAGAAAATCCTCCGACACGGAGAAAAGAAATAAGAAAGGAGGCTACGAGCTTCGCTTATGAATTTCAAATGATTTCTACTTGAGATTTCAAAGGCAAATTACCTGTGAACGCGAAACTTTTGGCCGTTCAGAGGAATCCACGTATTCGGTGAGATTAACATTTTTTATTGCTCGTGAGAATCTGGGTCGAGAGAGGAATCGTCAATAAAAATTGAGAAATGCAAAAATGCAAGACGCGTAGTAGAATTTTTCCTGTATTTAGAAATAAATCTAGTACAGTGTGTAATTAAGACAAACTGCCTGCAAACACGAAACGTCAGGATGTGAAATTAGCGTTTTTGGTGTTAAGCTTGAGGAACTTGAACGAGATAATTCGAGATATATTAAGGAAAGACAAAATGAAAAGGATAAACGATTAATTCGTTTGATATTTAGAGTATTTAATATATGGAATAAGTATTAACGAAGAAAAATAACTTTTTAACAAATTGAGTAAATTATCATATAAAATTAGAATAATTACTAGTTGGGATATTTATTTAATTAATGGAAAAGAATAGAAATTCTTGTATAGTATTCTACGATAGACAGAATCGGTTAGCTTACGCAGGCAGAGGGTATACATCAAATTCATTGCACGTGATACGTACAAATATTTTTTCGAGTACCTCTTTACATTGCTTCTCTTTAGAACATTCCAGATGCATTTCAACTGCATTCATTTTGAAATAACTTTTTAATACATTTAATTAATGTATTTAAAAAATACTTGAATCCAAAGATCCATGCAATTTAAACTTTATATACAGAGATTCCAATTAGTATCAAATTATGTACGTATTATATTGCACGATATATATCACTTTTTGCATACAATTTGTTGTACCACGCGTTTAGTTGTATTGTATAAGAAAGTTGGAATTTAATATGTCAATTAGAGAACTACGATTCACTGACATATCCTTGGAAAATGCGATAGTAAGAAAGTGTTGCCTTCGACTTTGAAGCCTGAAACATTCGACACCTACTACTCAATAATGATAAAAACAACGATCGATATTACTTGTAGAAAGAAAGCAAGAAGAATCTAACATAATATAATATACGCTCACAACGCTATTTTCTACCAGACTCCAAAAGGTGAAGGTTGAAATAAGGAGTTAGTGCAAACGCAATCTATGGATTAGCCATGTATATAGATAAAATTTTTATTTCAGCCTTATCACCCTTATTTTATTCTCAAATTTCCTCTCTAATACAAGCTTATTTAAATTGGGTAATGATAACGTGCATACGTAAGAGAAAATATCGTTTAACTTTTGCTTCTGTTTTCTCCTTCTTCTTGTTCCTATCTTATTGAATTTATTAGATTGTCGGAAAAGTGTCTTTCTTTCGCAAACGTGTTTTTTACAACAGTGCACCTTCATACAAACGTGAAACCAAATCTGTGAAATGTCGCGGTGTTTTTATCTCAACGGAACAAAATGGATTGTACGCAATTCGGCAAAATAATATAAAACAAAAAGCATTGTGCGTCCATTATTTCCTCATAAAACGAAAGAAACTTTTCGCACAACCTAATAGTTTCGTATAAATTCTACGATAATTATTCATTGTTTTAAACAATCGCAAATTTTATGGTCCATAACGTTTGACATTTCGCTAACTTTGATCTTTTATTTTGGAATTTATATTGTGAAAGTTTTCTTTCTAAAATTTTTTAACGTTTACATTTAAATCGCGCAAAATTTTATTTGTCAAACAAATATCGTCGTATCTGTAAAACACAGAAAAAGCTCGCCAATTTTTTTCTGAACCGCGATACAAGCACGCTGTCAAACTACAATTTCGATTAAAAAATTTTTACAGATCGTACCCGTGCAAATTTTCCAAACACCTGCAGGGCTCATAGGACGACCACGTTTAGAGAGAGCTCTCTGAATCCCTTAAATTAGGCTTTAATTGCGAGTAATCTCATTTTATAAAATATCGATTAACAAATTCTCTGGCTGTTTCCTCGGGAACACCGTTTTCGCTATATTTCGCGGGATACCTGAAACTTCGTCCTACAAACGCGAGTTCTTTCCATCTTAATTTCATTATGAAACTTTACGGGACGCAGAACGAAGAGAAAAAGTAGCTCGGTGGAAATGTAGAATCTCCGTGAAAATTCTCCTTCAGTCAAACGGTGTTGATTCTGTTGCAACAGCCAGAGAACGATAATTCGATTACGGAACGACGAAAGTCTCTGGTCGACTCGGGGATGCGAACGGCTGCAAATTAATCACGATTTTTCCTTTGCATAATTTTTCCATGGAAAAATGGAAGCGCCACGTTTCTCCGTTGTAGCATAGCGAATTACCAGGACAGAAATTGAATATTTCCTGGACGCGGCGCGGCGTGCGGAAAATGACGTCATTGAAAACTCGTGGGCGTTCTGTTGAAGCGGCCCGTAACTACGCGATAAAGCACATAGAGTCCTGTTTGGAATTTATTTTCCCGCCTCTTACCGCACACCTCCTCCGCAGATAATTTTTATGAACATCCTTCCCCGATAATCGACACTAAATTTAGCTGTTCTTTTTTTACATCTAAACGACCATCTTCTTCTTCGTCGTCGTCGTCGTCGTCGTCGTTAATACAACTTTCGGGATAATAATAGGGCGATGAGATATGGAGTTGTTATCGTCGACACGGTGCTTTACGATGTGGATCCTATGACGTGTAGACACAGTGTTTGTTATTTTCGTTATTCTGGACGAAGGAAGTTGTTGTTGTTGTGAAATGATTAATGGACTTTTACGATAATAATTATACGTTTCCTGTCTTGTGATTCTTTTTCGCGTACATCGTGTGAATGGAGAGAAAGCGAAAGTGGGAATGTTAGGTTTAGATGATTGGAAGGTTCGAAAGAAACTTAATTTCGAACTGCTATGAATTATAACATTCGAAAAAATTGCAAATGTGATTCTGTCGTAATTTTGTTTGAATTCCTCAGACTAATAGGATAATAGTTCTATATAGATTGTTATAATTTTTCCGACATCGGAATATACAATTTCGTGATAAATGGAAAGAACTTTCATTTTCTACTTGAAAGATTATGATTAGTCTATTCTTTTTTCCGAGTTTGAGCGTATCATAGTCTACATTATTTCATTACTATGATTACTATTAGAAGAAAACATCTCAACAGGAGGCTCTTAACTTTTATTTCAGGCATAAGCTGCTTTCCTGTTGGGAAAACATTGAGAAAAATATGAAAGAAACGTTTTTAGTATACGTTATTTCCTGTTTCAATTTTCCAAACAAATCCAACATCAAAAGCAAGATCAGCTAGAGTAGGATCAAAGGCGAAGTCTCAGTTAAGATCGAATATAAATGTGTACGAGCTGTGAATTTATTAAATTTGGTTTTAAAAATTATTTTTTGACAGAAAAGACTAGAACTACGTTGACGAATGAAGATAAAATCAGTTAGATTTTCATGAATAACGAATAAGTTAAGGATAAATGAAATTAACAGATTTTTATTTTAAAAAATGATGGGTTTGAATAAATAGTTGAATTTTACCCACCACATGAGGAACATTATAGAGTTTTTGATGTTTCGCTGGTTAACGTCGCATGACGGTAACCTAAGTTTAAATCTGCTAGTTAGCAAAATGATGCAATTTGAGAAATTCATTAAAACCTTCAAGGTTCAGCCTTGATACTCGATATTATCTATGGATAGTGAGAGAGGAAATGCGAAGCTCGAATTTTCACTATTTCAATGCTAGAAATTGCTTCCCTTGGATGTTCGTCCGCCTTGAAAATTTGAAAGTAATCTCAGAAATCCTTGAATATGAAACGAAAACGCCCTAAACGAACCATCTAAATTTTCTGCGAATTTATTAACGAACTTTCCAATAATTACAACTGTTGTAATTTCAATATTCATATTCAATATATTTCAAATTTCATACGGATATTTTGAAAGCAGAATAATTAGCATATAATTAAAAAGAAAGGAAAAAACCGGAGAGCATTTCCTTTTCGTTGTCCCTATAATCTATAAAAAATATATATAAAATATATAAAAAAGTGCTCAAAGTTCTTTCGTTTATTTCTTATTTGAAACCATCTTTTCTTTCATCGTCCAAACATAGCGCAAATGCGCTCGCATGCTTAATAGATTATTCTATGCCATTTTAACGCTTTTCTCTGTTTCTTATGCTGTTAGCTGTCCGTTTAATTATTCCATCACGATCTAATTAATAATAGGTTTTTTAAACATGACGTCGCACGTCCAAGTTCTGGCGTTTCTTCTTCGTTTAACTTCTCAGTTGCAGGATATTTCAAGAATTCTATTTCTAATTAAGTCGATCCACTCCTGCGCAGCGTACTGGGAACAATGTTTGCTTTCGCGTAACTCTACATATAAAGGAAAATTCCTCACAAAGAGGAACCTTCAAAGTTAAAGCTTGCATTTAGCAAAGTAACTTGCTAACGGCAGCTGACACAACATTAAATAAACTATCTTTTAAACAATGAAACATTGTAGGAGAAGAACAAGCAAAGTACGCTTTCAAAGAACCGTACAAAGTGTGGAAAAAATTCTTTTATAAATGGAAAGTATAGATTTTTATTCTTTGAGAAATTTTGAAGATTACCTCTAAACTTGAAATTTAAAGTCGATGACATGTTCGCTTAGATCATGATGAAAACAGATATCCAAGCAGCACTGAAAGCGAAAATAAATCGAAGAAATTACAGAACGTCTAGACGGAGAAAAATTATTATTTCACAAGATAACAGTATCGTGATATAATTAAGGAAAAGAATAGTGTTCGAAATAACTAGAATTCTCAAAATATTGAAAATAGTTACTTGATTTTCATCAAAATAAAAAAATTATAATAATATATATAGAACATAAATTTTCTGTTTATAAATAATACAAATTTTATTAAAGAACGTACAGATCCAATTTCTACGACGATGTTCCACTTTATTAATTTAATTATTTTGATTCATTTCATTCCAATTACAACATTTCAATCAATTTAAATTCCATCAAATATTAACTCGTATAATTATTCTATTATTCGTATTAATTTCTCAATCTCTATATATCAATTATTCATTTAATTATTTATCAGTTATTGTCAATCTCATCTTTAAAAAGAAAGATTCTTGTTTCATAATATCGTTTATTTCATATACTCGTACTACTCATAGAATAATCTGATAAACTACGTATAGTATAAATTATGAAGCTGATTATTGATTGAGCCTTTTTCAATGTTTTCGAAGGTCAATTCTTTACACGTGGTAGTTGGATCACTGCTGTTGGGCGCAGTGGTGTTGGTGGTCGGTCTGGTACAACTTGCACCTGGTGCAGAAGCTGCACAAAACTCCACCGCCCTTATCGTCGTTGGATGCAGTTTGCTGGTGATTGGCGTGTTCCTCGCGCCTCTCAGAGCTTTGTGCATCAAGAAACAAAAGGCTGGTCAGAAGGATGGAACACATCAAAGAAGTGTTACTAGCATAGACATGCTTTTGGCCCAACACAGGTGAGTCCGGACGCAATGCAGATTATGTTTTGCGACTGAAATAATACAAACGACGACACGAGTATCATAAACGACTTGTTTAATCGCTCGTGAAATTTTTATTGTTTATCTTTTGCACTGTGTAATTGATTGAGAGAAAACATCGATACAATTTTCCTCTGTTGCTTAATTTACGAATAAATGTAGGAAAATTTGAATATTTCATTCCGTATAAAATTTAATGTAAATATTTGATTCATTTGATATATTTTAACATTGTTGTCTCGTCAAACGTAATGTAATCGGTTTAAAATCATAAAGAGATGGTTCTTTTTTTTAAATTAGGGAAATCTTGCAATAAATCGATGAAAATTATTAATATTAGATCTGTTGAAAAATTCTATTGTTTCTTATATTCCTATTTACTTACTCGTTTTAAAACTTATTCGTTAACTTGTGATACGATGACTATCATTGTATGAGATCTTATTTCATCTTTCTAGTGATTCGGTGACTTCATTCGCATAAGAATCTTTTATCTTTTTATTGAAATTACGTCATCTTCATTCTTTAAATATTTTTTATCCAGAAGATACTGTAAAGATCGAAGTAAATGAGGATCAGAAAGGATCAGATCAAGTCATTCTTTCCAAAACCGATTTAGAAATTTTCTATCGCGGCGCACACGCAATAACATTACCTTCTGGTATTCGTACAAAGTAGTATCATTATCTAATAACGTATTTATCGTTAAACTTTTAGTAACAAATTAATAATTGCCATCTGCATTCATCGTCTCTGTGCCTGAGGCGAAAATAATAGAAATCAGATGTAAACGACGAAACTTTCCCACAGAGTTACTAACTTTCCAAGCCAATTCCAGTCTCGAAATTAACTCTTGATATTCGAATAAGGATTAAATGAGAAAGTTTGAAGTTTATGAGAAATGAAAAGAAAAGACTTTATAATAAGTAAATAAAACGCAGTAGTAACATTGCTGAATATTTTTTTACAAACAGAGACTTCACAGTGCTGACGCCTGATGAATTGGAAGATCTCGTCGGCCGACCAACCTCCGCTCTGGAGAATAAAATCCGCAAACAGGGACACAATACCTAGGTATTGTCGGCCTCGAAGAAGGCCCATTCATCGTCACCATCGTGCTCGAACACGCCATCGTCATCGACGTCGCCAGGAACTAGCTCATCCATTCTCTACACGCATCGTTACGACTCTCGAGAACATAGTCTGGTTTAAGGAAGAATAAAAAAGAAAAAGTAGAAATCGGAAAAGGCGAGAAAAAAGGAAACTGGCGTACGGTCAGCTTGACTTTTTAGATAAAATCAATTTTCGACTAGTGTGCACGTACCAAGGGCTGTTTCTTTCTACGAAGGTTGCACGTCTTGCCTTTAGCTTGGTGCAAACGGTATCCTTAAGGCGATCGAGCGAAACATCGTGAGTATCGTGAACGATTACGTTGCTTTGGTTTGATAAGCACACGCGATAGAATCGCCTACAAACACATAGTACATTCTTTACGATTGATTGACCGTTGTTGTTGCTTCGTGGACTCGGGTCCAATTGTTCCGAACACGAATAAAATATCATGCAGCAGAAACTCGACATGTGAATCGAAGAAAAGTCGACGATACCAACAAGAAAGATATTAACCGAAGACGCTGAAATCTTGACTACGAAAAGGGCATAACGTGATGACGATGAAGGTGATCGATTGGGCTAACGATCCCTTCTAACCGTGAACATTTTCTTCGTAAATCGATTGGACGAATCAGAGTGTTTGAAAGGAGAAGTTCCAGAACGAATGGCATTCAATTCGCATAAAATGATGCAAAAGATAAAGCAAAAAGGGACCTAATTTCCGGCTGCCTTCCTTTCATCGTCGTCCAAAACTCTCTCGGTTCACTGTAGGATCTTATTTCCTTAAGCACGTGCGGACTTTACTATCGTTTCAGAGCAACAGCACACTTGTTTCGAACGATCCTGTGTACGAATGTTTTGACTAGAGTAATCGTGTAATGTATTTCAAGTATAGTTAATCCCGTGATCGTTCGTTGGCTCGCAAAAGCGTCGAGAATTGCGAAAACAGACCCGATGCACGCGAATTACGTTTCAGCTGAGTCTTTGCACCACTTGTCGTTTGATAAGGGTAAGAGTAGAGTTTCAACATGACGAAATCGACTCGTACGCGCGAATCTCAAGAGGATCTGCCTTTTGGTTATACTCGTTGAAGACTGTACCAATGACGAAACTAGTCTTTCCTCGAACGAACACAGCAGAATACATTCGTCGTCGAGGAGTCTAGCTTATTTGTTCGTGTAGAAATCTTCGAAGAATCTTCGGCAAAGGAATGATCGGAGAAGATTTGTGTAGATGGCTGATCGAATTGTCATCAGGAACATCCGAGGGCTGCTTCACGGCTAACGATCACTGAAAGTTTTCGATTGTTCGGAACATCGTTTACCACAAGAGACCAAAAAAGCAATTTCGTTCGAGACTTCATTGTGTTCAAATCGCCAAGATACAAGTCTGACTCTCAAGTACGTTAACCGTTTGAACGTTATTAGAAAAAAAACATTTAAATAAAAATATAGAACGATCGGTCGAAGTGCCGCGGACAAAAAAAAAAGAGAAACCATATATATGGTAAAGTTTTTTGTATAAAAATTTAGATTAATTATAGCACTTGATTACTTCATTGCAACTGATCACTTCACGAAATGAAAGGATGGGACGAAGAGAAAGGAACAACAAGAGGGTAAAAGAAGAACGAAACGCGAAGGAAAAGAGCAGTAAATAAGTTTCATGCATTTGATGACGCGTGATGTTTAGAATTTAGCGATTTGGAAACGATCAAGCGAGCCAAGTAAGTAGCTTGGAGCGGCCTTGTTACAGTCAACAGACACCCTGCAGATACTCGGAAAATATTTTTAGTCGGGACCTGGTGCCCGTCCACTTGCCAGTAATACGTTTAAGTGAATAAACTTTCACACTATAAGTATCTATCACCGCATGATGTATTTGCACATATCTTCGACTATTAAGTAGTAGCTGTAAAAAGATTTGGAAGAATTTGGGTAAACGGAGAGGAATATGTATTTGTACGCACGAAACAGCATGACGAGAGTCGATATCTCGAAGGAAGAACTTCTTAACTGATAAAAATGTCATATCTAATTAAGCGATTAATTCTCGAAACAAGGATTAACTTGCGAACGAACTAGAAATTATTTCATTCAACCATTATGTAGATAATAACGATATCATACCTAGAATTAATTTGCATAGTTTCTTTAAACATCCATTTGCTCCTCTTAAGCCACACAAAACTATATAACCGTACATATGTATACCGCGTAAACGAAGAACGACAGTTACTTTCAGATATCGAGTTCCTGCTAAATTATCGCTAAAATATCTTGTCGATACTGTTTATGTTCGATGAGATACGTTTCGAACAAGAAAAACGATAATTAAGGCGAGAAAACGAGTAACGAGAACGAAAATGAAAAGATCTACGATCTCGTAGATATTTGAATAGTTTAAAATAACGAAAAAAGAAAATGATTACTGAGCCGACCTCATTCGAGATACTTTGCGAACGTTCTAATAAGCTAGTGAATTTTACGAGCGGCGATATATTTCATAAAATATTTTTATGGTCGACAAATACCATGAGAGAGTTTAAGGAACGAAGCGAGAGGAAAGGTTCGCGATATACATACATATACATATGTATTACGTATACACGTGTCTTTTAAATTAGTAATTCATTTCGCGGACATTTGTGTACAGATATACATATATGATAATTATGTACTGTACTTAAATCATATCAGGATTGTTAGGTGTTTCATTCGGACACCGTTTCGTTGATTCTCGCGGCGCAAGTTTCTATGGTTTCGAGCATCGTTCTTCAGAGAAATTCTCCTCGCGGTTCTCCAAGAACGGTTTCACGAGTATTTTCAAGAGTTTTCATCGCGCAACAATATAAATGTCGTATCATAATAATCGTGGCATGATAGAAACGAATGTAACGCGGTTCGTCTACTTGACACCCGTTATATGAGATCGTGGAACACGGTAATATATTATTCCGTTCCATGAAATAACTATAGAGATCGTGGTTTTCATCGATCGTCGAAAGACAATTCGAAGGAAATTCGATCATAAATTGAATATGTCGTAGCCGAACAATGAGGCCGCGAATGCTGAAACATACCGGAAAACGAATATTAATAAATTATGTGCTTCATATTACGAAACATAAATCGATGTTTAGGCTTAGTCCATAGGCGTTAAGGCTGCTCGTTCGTTTGTTAAAGAAATGGTGGAGTAAACGAGACTCTCGAAGAGCGATTAAAAATATTGTCGAATTTAGGAATAATTGCTCGAGAAAAAACGATCGTATCGATCCCAGAAAGGCTGTTAGAATCATATTACATTTTCTATTTCATGCGTATAATTATAAATGATAATTCACATTCGAGGATTCGATTCTCTATACACGCCCAGACTATCGTAGACGATCGTTTCCTAATAAATAACTAAGAAATGTTAGATTCATAAAATTTTTACAAATTTTAGTGCGATTTAATATTAGAATACGCATTAATAATAATCTTCCGATATCGATCAATTCAATGGAATAACTATTACGATACAAAATTAAGAAGCTATACATAATAATTTCAGATAGGTAATATCAAAAAGTACTTTATATATACATATATGTAAAAAAAGATCGTATATTAGCGTTAAATTTTAGAAACCTTTACTGGACAAACAGATTTCTGTTTAAATCCTGTTTTTTTACACACTCTCTATATAGGTATGCGTTTGTATAAATATCCGCAGTCTAATTATAACAGTTCTAAACAGCTTAAAATCCAATGTATTCGATAAATTTCAATTATAAAAGTAATCTATATGTGGCGGTCATGAGATTCATAATGGCGTAAATCAAGATTTCGGAAATCTACATTTAATATACAAGCATCTCTTAAAAGTATCGTTTCTTTAGTTTCCTAATTAACGAAGTTATGACTTTGTTCTCTCTTGCAATACAATTTCACGACACGAAGAAATATAAATTTGTTATTTTAGTAAAACAATGGATCGACTTACACCATTATGATTCGCATTCAGCTCTCCGTACGATTCAAGCGAATAAATATCATATCCATAGTATATGGTCTCCTTTAAGAATAATTGTTTAATATTTTATTCGTGTAATGCCGATCGATAACTACCATTTTCTGGGCGTACAGAATGAATCCAAGCACGCGAACATTGCGAAAAATCTATCGTTCGAAATTTTTACCGATTTTCTCATTGATGGCTAACGATAACGATGCGTATGGTGTTGTGAATTCCTGCAACAAAAAAGAAAGACAAAATCACGCTTAACAGCGTAATGAACGTTTAAATATCGTTACGTCATCTTTCATTGAGAATGGAAATGAATGGAATAGCTTAATTGATCAGCATTTGTTTACGTGAAAATGTCATTAAATTATTACGGTCGATCTCGTTTTCAATCGTCGCTAGTAATCGTAAACATAATGACGTAAGATTAAACGATAACACTACGTAACTAACGTAAGTTACTATAAGTAAGGAAACATAGAACGTGGATAGACGAGGTAGCATTCATTTCGAGTAATTCTCGAGCAACAAATTCGCGCCTGCAAATCTTTTCCTTTCGTTCACGGACAATGGTCGTGGTTTCGGAACCATATCTTTTTTGGTCCTCGATTAAGGAAACGAACGCTGAACAAGTTACGTCAATGCTCTGTCGCAACACCTTAACAAAAAATTCAACAGCAACGTTCTCATTAATGTCAAATTTCGCAATTTAATAGAGAGTTAAGAACAATTAATGCGTGTGTGATAACGAACCGTTTAATTATATAAGATATCGATTTTGTCTTATGATTTATGCGATCGGCGTTCTGTCTTATTAATTAAGGATCAACAAAGGGTAGAGCGTACGTTTCTTCTTTTTTTGCAACGAGCAATGAATTTCGAAGGAAACATATCTATCAAACAAGCGATACGTAGATAACTATTTTTTCATTGCCATTAGTATATACAGCAGAATGAAGTAAAAAAAGAGTAAGAGAAAAAAGAAAAAAGAAAAAAAGGGAAAAGAGCGATTGAAACGACGCTAGATACGCCGCTACAGAACATTCGTTTATTATCGAACGACATCCCATTTTCGCTGAGATTTCCTTCTGCAGTGAGAGACGTTTGCCTTAATTTGTAAAATGTCCGCTTCCTTTACATATATAAACATAAATCTTAGAAGGAGTTAGCAAAAACGAATAGTTTCGATGATGGATAAATATGAATACGTTTCTAGGCGAGCAAACAGTTATTTTCGAACGTGAGGTAATTTGTAATAGATGAAAGGGGAAAAGGGCGATGGAAATATTTTTGGGAGAAACAAAGATTTGAATTCTCCTCTGTTCTTGGCGAATTCATTTCGTTTCGCGTATAGAACGCGGCAGAACAGTAAGGATATTGTCATTGCTAAAATTATAGTTTCTTATCATTTCGAAATGCAAAGTTAGTTTCCTCCTTATCTGGCGCTTCATTAATCAGTATGATCAATGTCTCAAGACATTGTATTTCTCCCTAAAATATTGCTCCCATGGTAGTACTTAATGTGAAGCGAATCTGGGTAAGGTGCAACAAGGAAAATATCATTCACATATTAATTAGAGATATCATTAAAATTGAAAATAAAACCAAAGATAATTATCCTGATTTTGCAATAATTTAAACGTAAATGCATCGTACATTTCGCGTTTCTCAATAATTTTTAACTGCTTCAATTTATCATAAATTCATCGAAATTACAAATCTCACTCAAGATAATAAGAATTATAAAATTATGTATATGATTTATACGGTAGGAGTCTATCATATTTTATTTGCACAGAACAATTGTAATAATAAAGAAGAACAGATTTCTTGTTGCATATTGGTATCCAGTTTAATATTAAGTCATTCAACGCACACACTTAGCTGTAAGAATTTTTATAATGGTGCTCTATGAGATCGTCTCTGCCGTCGAATGCTGATATCATCACACGATTTGTCTCTTTTAAATATCAAAACTTTTCTTTTTGTCGCTTATTAAAGCTAGAAGAAGGAATCGAAAATATATTGCGTGTATTTATATCTTTGGCTTATTCCACAGAACACCACGGTACACGCTGAGTACTTTTTATTGTAAATATTAGGATACGTAAAGGAAGGATACAAAAAGGTGATAAAAAAAACAGGGGTAGGATGAGTTCAACGCGCAATGATAATTTTTTTGTTAGTCGTAGAGGACGTTCGACGACCGTAAAAAGATGATTATTATTGTTACTATCCTTATTATATATAAGTAGCCGTGTTTAATGACCAATTGGGATGTCATGACAAAATTGTTAGGACGAATTTTAATTGAAGTTACTAAGGTGGGCAGTTTTTAATCCGTGTCTGATAAAAAAAAAAGAGCAGTTGCTATCGAGAATGATTTAAAAAAATTTCGTACAAATTTCATGTTTAATTACGATTGTCTTCTGTGTTTCTAATTTCCACTCGATATTTCACACATATTTTAGTTGAAGTAAAAATTGATTCGATAACATTGTATTCTGATTTTATGGATTACGAGACTCTGTTAAAGTTATTTGATCGCGCATTCATATAATCCGTGGCCAATTTTTTAGCCACGGAATTCACTATCAGATACGAATTAACGAGGCGCTATATGTTACACAGGAATTTAAGAAAAACGGCTTAATGCAAAGAAAATTTTGTAACGACACGAAATACACTATCGTATTGCCGATTAGTACACGTAATCGAGAAAGTTTTATCGATAAGCTTAAAACTAGAAATATCACAATAACGTTTACGGAATAATGATAAAACGTTCACGATGGCGTAACTTTTCATCGTTATGTCCGTGATAAGCCCATTCAGCGTTGTCTCCATAATTCAACATTGCTATATATCATTTTGCAATCACAAATTTCAAAGCACATGGTAAAAAGAATTCCAAAGTTACGTAAATTTTTCGTTACTATTAATGAGTTGCTCCTCCATCTAAATAATATAGTTGAACGCTAATGATTAATAAAAATGGCTCTCAAGAACCAACTGGGATAAAGCAAACTTTTCGTATGAAAAGTTTAGTCTGTTTTATCACTGCCAGAGAGTATTTGAAAAATAACGTAGACTTCCTAAAGAAAAAGTATGATTAAGAACATAAACATAGATCGATCAGTTTCATCACTTTCGAATAAAGGAATCTTGATCGAATTGATATACTAATTTGTTTAATGTATGCATGCTTGTAACGAGGCTCTGATTTCTTTAAAAAAAAAATAAAAGAAGAAATAGATTTTTATTGCACAAATTATTCTGGCATAATATATTAATAAAAAAGCAGGAATAAAAGGAAGAAAGTAAAATTAACCAGATATCGATGTTCCCTTTCGCCATCGTAAACGTATTAAAACTTCTACTAATGGCTATTACACATTACAAATATTTTATCTGGAATATTATTACCTTGTCGCTTGAAAGTTGTGTTAATCTGTATATTTTGTAAGCAAAGATTATCGATAGCAATTAATAAAGATACTATTACGACAGAAAATATGGTTCTAATTGTCATAAAATGAAGAAACAATTTAAAAATACATAATATGTTTAAAATTTAAACGAATAGTGGTCATTACTTAATTGTACGAAACATTGTCTATTGGAAACAGAAGAATTTATTATATACGTACATATATATATATGTATATATATATATTTCGGAGATGAAAGAACACCGGAACCTTCCCTTTAGAACTTTGGGAAGATCCCTTAGTACTGTAATCCAGATTCCACCGTAGCCGTATTAAGAAATTGTTGTCATTCGATTTGACTGTACTTATTTAAGGTTTATGATAGTGAACTCGGGCTCGAGGCGACAACCAGTAGTGTAGCTGCGGTCAAGGGATGAACGTTTTTTCTAACAAAGGCATAAAGTAACTCTATAGCTCTCCTTAAAAGAAATACTTGGGACGGGACACGACGGTAAACATTTCAACGATTTCTGCCCCGTGGCTCGCCACACGCAGACTTTGTCCTTCGGGTAAGATGATTGCCAGATGCCGACGCATCTTCAGAGTATATGTTTAGCTGGCCGAGGACCCGTTACGAATATTAAGTTTCAATTATACAAAGTCTTTCAAATAGACAAATAGCCTGTGCCCCAACTACGGGAAAACAGTAACGTCAATTTCCCTCACTCTTCGAACGAAGACTTTTCTCTGCGAATCCGATGATCCCGTGCCCTTAGACACACCTATCATAGTTTTCCTCGACAGCGTCACCGTGACGGAGAGCCACTCTCTCTTGTACGATCTTATCAACGATTGAACTGTCATCCTTATACGTAGTGATTGCTCCTTGCATTAACATTGAGTACAAGTTAGATGCTACAGAAAAGTAGAGTTCGTCATCCCGTTGACCGCGGATTTGTTATTGAACCTAGGATCATTGTCTTTAGCTTCTCGAGTATCTAATTATCGCGATTACTTGTCAAATTCTATCATAGTCATATTTGCACTAGTAAATATCTTCTCTATTGCATAATGACCACGTCTAATGCCAATAGGGATTCGTTTCACGCCCTTAACCCTAACTCTAATCTTAACGCAAACCCGACATATATATATATATATAACATTTCTTAATTAACTGTAGAAATATAATTAATAATAAATTTTACTGAAGATCAAACCCGATTAACGAACCCGTAAATAGTAAAAATATTAATAAATAACAAATTTTTGTTATTTACTATATCGTTTTTGGTAGTATAAATAACATATAATTTACACATTACATACAAAACGTAAAACAAAAGATATGCTTTTCTAAATAGGCTTTATTTTCATGATTCTTAAATAAGTTTTTAATATAAAATATTCCTCATATACATAAAAATTTATATGTAGTATATTATATATACTCGAATAAATATACTATTAACAAAAATAATAAGTTAATTACTAATTTATATTTTGACTTTAAAAAACCCAAGTATTATCGATAGTTCCCAATTGTAATTTGTACTGTAATTATAAGCACTACGGAAATTTGAGATCGGAAACATGTAAATGAAAACTTACTTTATTTTTGCTCAATTAGTTTAGATTTTTAAATGCACTTATATACACACATATTTCAACGATAAATAATAAAAATATTTATGAACTTCACTCTTATCATGTACGATTAAAATTATAAAATTGAGGAAAATACTGCCAAAATTTTTGAAGAATTACAAAATGAAAGCTGTACATGTGAATTTCGTACAAATGTAATTCATGGAAACCAAGCTTTAGAATTGTGGCGCCTTCACGGTCGAATACACAGCATCTCCGATAGCATTGCAGAACCCAAGGGAAACAGTTTAATGGCTACCGTTGTAATTGCAAATGGCTGACATATTGATAGAGGATGGGTCTTGATTTCGCATGCCCAAAACTAACAATTCTAAAAATGCCGTGCAATATTCACACGTGCTAATTTGAATAGTGTTTCTTGTTGAAATTATTGTCATAATTATACATGAATTAAACGTAAGTGTGATAAGTGTAACAAAGTACGCGGGAAAAAAATGACTCGTGGCCGGAGACACGCGCCCTCAGTTAAACTCATCCGGTAACCGTTTCGAGGCACGTAAGCGCGTGGAATTTCGAATTAATCGATAGCATTGTGATTCTACGTGGTCGTAGTCAGCAAATATCGTTTATAATGTAAAATGTGTTACAATACTGTTGATAAAAAGTATTTGTATAAAATATAACGTATATAATCATCAGGAGAAGGTAAACAATGAATCTGTTGGCGCGGTATCTATTGCACGCCGCGTGCTTTAGTGTACTTTGTTAAAGGTTCGGTGTGATGTCGTGTAATTACATGAAACATTTTACATAATTTCGCCTGTTCTTTCATCGTATCGAGAAATCCGTATATATCGTTGCTTCAATCCATCGTAAATAGTGCTTTCATAAATGAATTAATAGTGAAATTAACCCTTTTTTGATGATATATCTATGAAGCAGTGTATTTGTAGTAGATACATATCTTAAGTGAGAAAGAAGGAAATGTTTGATTGTTGTATCGTAGAAAATTTTATTTGCTTTTAAAACGTTTCTCCGAGTGATCTATCTAGTAATTATATTATTTTATTATATGTTATAAAAAAAATCTTGATTCTTTCTGCATTTGATTACAAAATTTTATAAATTATTTATTTTTTTCGTAATATTCGTTATCTGAATACCATACCGACTAGAAAAAATGTAAAAAATCTGAGTTTTTTAAATGTATTTATTAATGTTAAAGTTAATATGTAAATATGCATTCATACTCATATGCATAAATACTCATTTATATGCTATAAGATATTGCTTCTCATTCATATAAGAATTATATGTTCTCAAATATTGCATGCATATTGCAAAAAATAATATTAAATATTAATATTATTTTTATCTTTTGATATCTTTAATCTTAATAATAGAATAGGTATATTATTTAATATAGTTATTTCATTCTTACATATTCTTTTGTACATAGGGAATCAAATAACGAAACCTTTTAATATAAAGTAAAATAAAGTGAAAATGCCTGCTGTAAGCATTTGTGACCCAGTTGCGGCCACTCTTCGTCGTACATTGGAAACTAATCAGTCCAGAACATCGGATGACTTAACAGCAAATTTAGTTACCAGTGCATCAAGAATTCTTCAGTCAGAAATTCAATATAAAGAAGTTGATGATTATCAAACAACAATTCTAGATCAACTTAAAGCAAAATACATTGTATTAAGTTTACCAAATTCTGAAAACTCAGATGATAAAATAAAAGATGGTGCAAATTATTTAAAGAAAAATGAAAAACTATCTAAAGAACTCAGTTTGCCAGAGCCAACAGTTACTTTATATTCCCCAAAGAAAGTTAGCCTAGGGTGGAAGGGTACATTTCCTGTTGGGGCTGGCATGTATAATGTTGGAAATACATGCTATTTAAATAGTACTCTTCAAGCTCTGTTTCATGTACCAGCGCTTGTAAATTGGTTATTGTCAGACTCTCATCATACATCAAAGTGTGAACAAAATGGTAGGTTATTAAAATTTATAATTTACTTTACCATATTCTACACATTTTTAAGAAATGAAATTATAATCCCACAGTTTTGTATCGTATTGTGATAATAGGTTAATTTTAGATGGAGGTGGGGAATGTCTTACATGTGCAGTGGCTAAGACTTTACAATCTAGTCACCAAAAATCAGGATGTGCTATCAAGCCATTCTACATATATAACAAATTAAAACGTAAGTATTAAATAATTATAAAATGTTAGTTAATTATTATTAAATCTTATATGTTTGTTATATACATATATATATATACATATCTTATTTTTTTCTATTAGTTATTTGTCGAACCATGGTGCCAGGACAACAAGAAGATGCTCATGAGTTTTTACGTTATTTATTAGAAGGCATGGAAAAAGCCTACTTAGCAAGACACAAAGCTAGTAAACTAGACAGCTATTCTAAAGAAACAACACCTATCAACCAAATTTTTGGTGGTTACATTCGTACTGAAGTAAAGTGTCTACAATGTCGACATGTTTCCACTACTTTCCAACACTTTCAAGTATATATAATATACAGCTTTTCTAATAATCATGTCATTGATTAAGTATACAATAAACTAAATATGTTTTCAATTTTCTGCAGGACTTATTAGTTGATATACGTAAAGCAAGCACTTTGGATGAAGCATTAAGTAGCTATTTTAGCCGTGAACAACTAGATAACAATGATTACAAATGTGAAGCTTGCAAAAGAAGAGTTCCTGCTACGAAACAATTTAGTTTAGAACGACCCCCTAAAGTGCTTTGTGTGCAATTAAAAAGATTCAGCGTTCTAGGAGGAAAAATATCTAAGCATATAGGTTTCAAGCAAACTATAGATATGGGCCCTTATCTTTGGAAAGAACCAGGGGAACCTACGCAGTCACTTACATATAAGCTTATGTCAATAGTTACACATATGGGTCCATCAGTTAATTGCGGGCATTATACTGCAGTTGCGAAAGTCTCAACGGGCCAATATTATTCCTTTGATGATTCTTGTGTATGTATTAACAATATGTCTTTATTTGTAAAATATCGAACTATCTTGTTAATACCAAAAATTCGTTTGTATATAGGTTCGTCCACTTAGTTTGAGTAATGTATTCAGTACAAATGCTTACATAATGATCTTTGAGATGGAACAACAAACGCAATCTCAGGTTCAAGCTCAACAGACTGTCAAATTAAATGGTACAATGACTGTGAACAACACATTATCTCCATCAGGAAGCCCTATGAATAAAACTATAACTCCCAAGGCATCAACATCTGGATTACACTCATTAAATGGATTAATCAATGGCACATCAATTAGTAAAGATAACACAGATAATTCAGAAACGAATTTACAGATATCAACAAATAAAAATGCGGGACTTCAATTTAATACCCAAAAAAGCACGAACTTTATCGGGCCACAGTTACCACAAAAATTACAAGATAAGTCTCAACCAAGATTAATTATGCACATTAAAAATGGGAAAATTTTAAATGGAAATAGCTTAGTTCCTTATGATGGATCTAGTGAAGAAGAAGATGTTAGTTCTATTGGAACATTAAAAAATCATACAAATTCAAATACGCTTGCAAAAACAAACACTTCTGCTAGTACTACTAATGGTACACAGAAATGTTCCCAGACAAAAAATGGTTCTCCTAAAGTAAATCTTAATGTATCAAAGACAAATGGTAGTAGTGTATCTCAGAATCAAAGTAATGTAACGCAATGTACAAAAACACAAAATGGTTCTAGCTGTAGTACCATTACAAGTACAATAAAATATCAAAATGGTAAATCAGAAACAAATGGTAAGACAGAAAATAGTAATAATAATAACAAAAATAAGTGGCATCAATCTGTTAGAAAAACAGGACAGGATGATAAAGTAATTACAAAAGCTTCAAGCAGTAGTATGAAAGGTTGGCAAGTTTCAAAGGATACATCTTTTTCTGCTACATCAACTGCAACACCAAACGGATGGTCCGTGACTGATAAGTAAGTTATATTTTATTTTTGATATAATGTTATTAAAAAAGCAATATAAATTAAGCATTATAATTCTAGCAAATTTAATTCAACGATGTTTAATATACGTATTTAAACATTTTTTTATAGGGAAGATATCCATAAAATTAGCCAAAATAATAGCACGCCGAGTGCTGCAGCTTTAAGAGATTTCAATGGAACAAATCGTTCCGATACGGTTTCCCATTTATTAAAGATGTCTCACCGTGGTTATGGCAGTTCTTCGGGTCAGTACAACAAAAGAATTCTATTGAAGAACCAATTGAATCCAGCTGCTTTCCCATCAAAATCCTCATCAACCTATTGTGCGCCCATGCGTCCTAAGTCCAAAAATTCTACATAAAGCAATAAAATAAATATACAAGAAGCGAAAATTTTTATTCGCTCAAATGTTTTGAAACCAAAAATCCCGCCAATAACTTTAATAAAAATAATAATAAAATAATAATAGTAATAAAAAGAATACTAGAAAAAAAGAATAATTTTTCAGTTATAAATTGTGGATATTATAAAACATTATGAGCTGTTGTTAATCCCTAAATTAAAAATATTTGTTTTGTTACACCTCTGCTAAGTCGGTAATAATAAAAAGTATATTTTGTGATTTATTAAAAAAATTATGTTAAGTGTTAAAGTAACACTATTAAATGACAAAAATATTAAAAACTGTGTACAAATATTTTTATTCTAGAAATTTACTGATAAAATGTCATTTTCTTATTAAACGAAATTGTGAGTACTAAAGTATATGCTTGTTTGTTTACAGTTACAAATTGGAATGGTAACAGAACACACTTAGATAGAGAAGTTGATAATGATAGAAGGGAAGAACGTAAGCGACATTTCAATGCAGATGATGAAGAAATAGATCGTGGTCGAGTCAAGAAAGTAAAAGATCATCGAACGTATGATGAAAGAAGTAACTCGGGCTATAATCCTTTCCAGGAATATCAAAATGGCAAAACGTGGAACCGATCTCTTGGTGGTTATTACCGGAGACATTACTATAATACTTCCAATAATGCACGACCACGGCATGGCAGAAATTATAGGCCTCCGCATTACAGATATCATAATCATTCTCGTGCACATTGGCAACGAGAATAAAATAAAAAAGATAAGTTGTTGAGAAAAAATTTCGAAAGCAATTCAACGTCGAAAGACTTCGTTAGGTTTCAATTACTAAAGCAAATTATAATTTTTCAATACGTTAAAATTAAAATAAAGATGTGGCAGTGTTGATTTAGATAATCAATGTTGGACATAATAAATATTCAACATTCATTATAATGAATCGCTAAACTGCATCGTAACAACCATGCATGTTCCTGACAGAGTCTTCATGTACTCTATTGTTGTTTGTAGCTCACGTACGTATGTGGACATTGTACTACACAGTACACGGGGGATGAGTATCAATAGTTCTGCCAATCTTGTGTTCAGTATGAACGGAGTAAAATTTGTTATAAAATTGTACTATACTATATGTGCGTTATGATTTAGAGTGCGTATTAAAGAAATATATGTATGGATGCAATAGTTAAGAGTTTAAACAGTATATCGCTAAGTGTTTAAAATTTTCTCGTTGACTTTTTTATGCTTTAGTTATGGTCATAAAATTATGTTCTTATTTAATTTGAAGTAACTTTCATGTTACATAACAATGTGAAAATCTTTAATAAGTATTTTATACTAATCTTATGTTACTTATATTGATACTATTGTTGAATGAATTGTAAACGCAATATTCGACATATATATATATATATACTCGGTGTTTATTTATAGAACTTGATAAATGTCCATACATTTTCAGACAAAAAAAGAATACATGTTAATTAACAAAAAAATAAAATTGTGTGCAAAAATGAGTTAGTTTTGACGAGACGAAGGTAAAATTAAGTTAAAGAAAATATTTTGAAAATTTTATGTCAACATTTTTCATTTATAATATAATAATCCGTCCTTTGTTTTAATTAACAAAGATACTCCTCCCTCATCGAGCTGTAACAAAAAACACTCAATTAAGCAGTCAATCTTGCTCGATCAAGAAATGTGGTCTTTGTCATCGCTTACTGAAGAGAAATATATTCATAATAATTACAATGATTAATCAGTAAGTGAATAATTTCTCTTAACATGGTGAATGTGCATACTTGTGAATACATGTGACTTCAATTCTCTTTTTTTTAACATAATATATATATATATTATATACAGGTAATTCCAGAGTGTTTGTGGAACTTGTGAATAATTGAGTGAAGAGTGTTTAATGGTAATGGATTAATAGTATCAAGTTATTGAAATATTAGTTTAAAAAGGAAAGAAATTGTAAATTACATATATAAGTGTAGAATTTTAATATTATGGATTTTTCATAGAGCATTAAAAATTGCAAAGCCATAGATAATTTGTTAAGCCAAGGATAAAAAAAAGCTGGCTTTTTCGCCTGCTCGTTATATATAATACCTCGTTATATTATTCTACAAATTAAATATTAGCCAAAAAAAAGAGATAAGCAACCATGCGTTAAGATCTGATGATTGTTACAGATTTTATGGTACTCGATATTTTTCAGAAGATATATGACTTGTACATACATGCTGGACCTGTATCTTTATCCAAGATATTAGTCGCAATTGAATAATCATATTAGCTTGATATTGCGGTGAATACAATATAATTACCGTAATATAGCCTTAAATTAAGCACCATGTTATTACGTGCTCTAAAATATAATAACAATGGTTTCTGCATTGTATAAATTCATATATCGTTTGAAGAATAAGATTTGAAGTTCTATAAAGTCGGTACATCTGATACTGTAAACGTATGTGATATTGCTCTGTACAGAGGTGAACAACAACAAACACCAGATTTAATTTATGTATTAAGTATCACAAATAAAACGGAAATTGTCGTTTGTACAACATTCAAACTATCGATACAAACAGAGTGAGATGGACGTTAAATCCATAGAAACCAATTCATTTATACTATAAAGGAAAGAAAAAGACTATCGCGTTTTCGAGCGAAGATAATATAATCTGTAGACGCACGTAATGTATTTTTATTTTCATCTTGTATTCTTATAAGTTGTTAAAAGGTAATTCTTCATACATATTTCTTCATTTACTCCGTCATCTTGAAATGGAGTGTCTGATGAAAAAGGAAGAGCCTTCGTCTAATGAACTCATAAAAACACTCGAAAAAAATGTGAGTAAGCAATTTGACCCTTTCATGCTTGAAATATATTCATATTAATTATTGCCATTAATTTTATTTAAATTAGTTTTTAAATTACCAATATAAAGGTTTTTAAAATTTTCACGCGTATTATATACTGATTTCGAAGATGCATTTTTTTATTGTTTAGCATGAAAGAGTTAAATAATAAAAAAATTAACAATATTGGAAAAAAAAGATGGAAAAGTGCATTACTGTTTACTTGAAAAACTGATTTTAAAAGATGTAAATAAAGATGAGCAACACAACATAGCATTGTTAACATTTATGTAGGTAGCGATCTTGAAAATAGAAAATCACTATAATTCAAAGATCAGTTACGAATTGGATGTTAAACTCATGTACTTCCATAACGTATCACGTAGTCTCGCGGATAAACTTGAATCTTTATGGAAATTAGCTGAAGCGCATCAACCAACGGAAAATGAAATAAAACAATTTGCTGATCAAATTGCAGGTTTATGGACTTCTATAAATCGTCAGGTAATATTTATTTTACTATTAAAAAATTTTTTTTCATACTCGAAACTGTTTCTTCACTTTTTATATTTGTTTAATTTTAATCTCACTCTGTTATTGCGAAATAAAATATTTTGTTGGAAAAATATAGGAATTCTAAAATAATTTAATTATATGTATAGATTTATGAAAAATATTCTAAAATACGAATGGGTAGTGGAACATTGCACGGAGTACCATTATCAATAATTCTTAATAAAATAAAAAAAGAAATTATTCTATTCAAAGTATCATTACAACGTCATGAATCTATTTATGATCAAGAACATATATTAAAAGGATACAAGCTAATTACCAAAAGTGAAAAATTTATAAGCAGCTTACAAAAATGTGATAGCAAGGTAAAACTTGCTTAATATTTTACTAGTATAAATATTAATATTTAATATAAATTATTTTTTCAAATTACAGTTGCAACAACTCTTATGCATATCAAATATTATGCCACGTCTTATAAAATTACAATCTGCGATTGATAAATATGTTACCACTATTGAATTACTACCTACAAGGAGTTTTCCTGCATATGACTTAAGTGCCTTTTCATTAGTTGCAAAATTATTGACTGGTGAATTACTTGGTTATGAATCAATTAATCCTAGTTATGTTCTAATGGAAAATATGCCTAAAAAGCCTGTTTTTATTATCAAAAACGTTAAACGCAAATCAATTCATCCATATTATCCAACATAAAATATATTTGTAATATTTACAGTCTTAAATATGAAATATTTAAAACGTTTTCAAAATGAACTATTGTATGTAGGATAATGTACATAAATATTAATAGTAAATAATGACTTTATATAATTAATTAATTATTATCTTTATTTACTTAATGACTGATATTTGGCAACGTGCTGCACATTGGGCAAATGGAATTTACATCGATAAAAGTATACAAGTCCTTATCAATACTATACACAATATAGCTATATTAATTTACAATATACAAACATACAATATTTGAATCCTGCTAAGCAGAAAATATCTTAAATACCACAGTTCCAGAAATAGTGAAAAATATGGATGGCGTATTTTTATATATGTAAAAGGAAGCCTTGATAAAAACAATTATAATTTAATTTTGCATATAAAATATGATAACAGAACAATCTAATTGTTCATGGAATGAAAAATAAGAGATCCAATGAAATATATAATACATGTATAACACGCAGCAGTCATTTCTACTAACAGACTGTTACACACCAGGGGTAAGTGTGATATTAAATTGTGATATTCAAAGACTAGATTAAAAAATACCCTCAAGATCCGGTAAGGAAGTAGGTGGTGCAAGTCTTAGAGAAAGATCTTTATTACGCATAAATTCTGGTGGTAGAATTTGTTTATGTTCCTACAAAACAACAAATTTAAATTTTACTATAAAAATATCAACGATATCTTAATAATATATATGTATGATATATTTATTTAGAAACGAAATCAATATATTACTTACATGGAATGATTTAGTAGTATGTGTGATATTAGTAACAATAGGTGCCCATCCCTTAGACTTTAAACATTTATAACAAGATTTAGGTTCTCCTAAACATTCCGAATGAAAACCATGCCCACAACTGAAAACTATTATATATTCCGTACATTGTGATAACAAATGTCTACATATTGAGCAGATTACTGATACGCTTGCACAAGCTCTTCCTGCATCCCTAAAAAATATAAAAATGTTAGTATTAAATAACTATTACGTTAGTATTAAAAAAATTACTTATATGGACCTATACATACCTAAGCGACTTTTTCAGTGCCTTGTGAAGCTCCAAACTGACCAAACGTGCAGTAGTTTCAACTAAAGTTTGTTCATATCGGGAATGTGTAAGTACTCCAGATAATAATTTTCTTATGTCACCTATTGTTCCACTTGTCGCCAATGGATGTTTCAATATTTGCTCTAATACGGTCGATAATGCTGTTGTTCCACTAAGAAATTCTAGTGCAATTCTTAATAACTTTCCGCTTAATTTTTCAACTGTAATTTCGTTAGATAATTAGAAAGTATTATTTACGATTTGCCATTATGTCAAAATGTACCATACCTTCTTTGTTAGTACTATTTGAATGTGTTTGAAGTATAGTTTCCACAAGTGGCATCCAATCTAAATTTCCTGCAGATCGTCTGCATATTCCTGCTAATTGTATTGCACTGTGAATTGATGCATTTTCTGATACTTTGTTCTGACAATACTAAAAGTAAATATTGTTAAAGTAGAAAGTAATAATTAATATTATTACATTATTTTCATACAATATACCAATTCTAAATTATTTTGAAATTCTTTCAAAAGAATATCAAACGCATCCTGATAATTTCCCAATTTTTCTAACATTACTGCTTCAGCATCTTTGTGATTCGCTTTCTGAACTATTTGCAATGCTTCGTTTAATCTACAACCATGAAATCCTTGAATATGTTCAACAACCTAAATTTAAAAAAATAATTAAAGTTAATAATATATTTCAATATCTATCTATAGTACAAAATTTTACTAACATGATCTGGTTGTAATTTACACATTAATTCCAAATATTTTTCTAACATTTCAGTCGTAAGCTCTAACATAATATCTTCTTCTTTGTATTGTACTATTTGATATAAAGCTTCTAGTAAAGTATATTGTAAGATTGGAGTATTTTCTAGTATTTGTAAAATTTCAGAAACGTTGTTTTGCAAATGTGTTGCTATCAACATAGCAAATTGATTTGCATTAATTCCCACTAGAGCTGTGGCATTTGCCATTATGACTAATTGCAACGAATTTGGAGAAAGATGTTTTAACCAGAGCCAAATATCATGATGTCTAGATGGATGCAATATCATACATTTACAAACTGCAATCCAATTTTCTCTGGCGCTATACAGCAACTCCGCAACACGCATACTGTAACATTATATACTGCGATACAAGTTACTATGTATGATGCTATTAATATTAATAATGCTATATAATTTCTCAGAATGTAATATTGACAGGCACACTATAATATTTTTTTTATTATGAACATATTCTATCTAGCTAATAAAAATGTGGTACACAATCAAAATTAAATAATGGTATACATGTGTAAAGTTTTATATTTATATACATATACTTACAAATTGGCTCTTTCTGCTAAATTAAGTAAAGTATTATCCGATATATTACGCAATTTTTTTGAACGCAATAATCCCAGTATTGCGCTTTCTTTATCAGTCTTAAGCTCGTTTGATGATCCCATACTTGAGTCAGTACATAATATTTCTATCATTTTATTTAACATACTAGGTTCTAAATTAACAGTATTTTCTGCAACTTCATTAGCTATAAATATAAGAACTAAATTTCTTTGTTCGTCAGTAATATAGTCAGGATTCCTTGGACTTAATGGTGTGCTAGGCATAACGATATTTAATAATATATCTATAAGTCTTTGCCGTTGTCTGAGACCCATCTCAGACGTAAATTCCGGCTCTTGGAAGGCAATTGCTATCACGTCGAGGAATCCTTTTGCGTCAAACTGTAGCAAAGTTCTTAGATACGGATATTGTCTTTCTGTATCATTAGCCAAACTCGAATGCTGTGAAAGCAATGCTCTTAATACATCTGTTTTTGCTCTTTGGGACATACCCTCGGGAAGTTCATCTCTGGGAAAACCACGACCGGCAAGACAGCAACTAGCATAGACCAAAAGTGCATTGCCAAGTTGTATACTATCTCGAGTTAACGAATCCTTTGAATTCGTTAACATATTTTGTAATATTGGTACTAATTGATGAATTGAAGCAGTAAAGTCACCTAATGCCGTCGTTTGAAGATGTATTAAAGCTTCCCAGAGACCTCGTTGCCGACAAAGTGTTGTTACCTATAATATTTTTAGATACAAGTAAGTATTTTTAGATTGAATTTTCATAGATTACTTTTTTTAATCAAATAAAAACATTAAAAAAATATAAATATGTTTACTTACTTGATGGATATCTAAACAATCAACATCTAATAACACTATAATTGCTTGAAGCGAATCTACTTTTTCTTCTTGATCGTAAAGGGTAACTAGCTGTTGAGCTATTAATGGTGGTAGTCGCGGTCGTAAACTCCCATCCAATAAAGGATTTTCGAGGGCATGTAAATAACTCGCTTTTAATCCTTCGGACTCCGAAACTAAGTCCCATAATTTCCCAAATAATAAATCTGTATTTTCTAGTTGTATACAATAATCTACACAAGTTGTGACTATTTCAAATTCTGCATTTTCGTCTGCAAGACAGTGATTCAATTCTTCCATATATTGAATCAAAACTTGACATACTTTATCGCGAGCTATTTGTTTACGACGTTGTTTCGAACCACGTAGACCAACAACTGCTTTCCCTTTATCTTGATAAAAAGAAAGTCCTAAAGCTAATGCTTCTGGATATCTTCTCTGAAATGACAAAATATATAATAAAATAAAAAATTATATAATTCCGATATATGTACGAACCTGCATCGTTAAATGTCGCAATCGTTCAGTCCATGTCCGTATACAGACTACATGTAAACTTTTGGTACCCAATAGTAAAAGTTGAGTACCAAATGTTACAACAGTATTATAACATGCTCTTTCACCAGCCAATGCCATTGCCTGTAGTTTTATAAAACAAAACAATGTGATTATCAACCTAAATTTGATAGATTATTGATCTAAATTTGATAATTAAATAGTATGACGATTTGATTAATACCTTTGAAACATTTCCACCAGTGGACAGACCTTTGAAATGGCTAGATGCATATGAAATACCAACGCGACTCATATCTAAAGTTTCCAAGTTATCCTGTGCTCTTACATCTAATAAATGTAATCTTTCTTGAGTATCCAATACTGCTAATGACCTCGGATTTAACCATCGTAAGTTACTTATTGTATATGGAAGAGTCATTCTTCTTAAGGGAGATAATTTTACTCTTGAACCAGCTTCAGTACATACCTAATAAAAAAATTTTATCAATATATATTTGTTAGCAATATAGTTGTTTAATAAATAGAATTATGTTATATAAACTGTATACTTGATAAAAATGAACCACATCATCTCTTGCAAGAGCCAGAACAGGATCAATTACACGAGAAGCATCTGCTGCTTGTATGACAACAAGCTGCCAAGATAGTTGTGGTGGTGCTATAGGTGCACCAGATAAAGGATGAGTTAACACAACACGCATTCGTGGTCTTATGCAAACTACTATTACCTATAAAATTCAAATAATATAAGATTATATGTATACTACAAATATCAAAATCTTTTTTAGCAATAGATAAAAACCTTTGATAATGTTGCCATTGCCACTAAGGTATAATTTTTCAGAGCATGTGACGGCAGATGATTCAATAACAATGGTTCTAATGTACACACTTCACCTCTAGATCCACTAAATAAACACCTGCTATCACAGCCTCTTACACCCATAACCCTTGTAAAATTTAATTCAAAAACGGATCCACCACTATCACTACATAATGCTACCTTTGGTGAATCTGTAAACTATACAGAATTATATTGTTTTTATTAATGAAAATTTCACACAGTTATATGTCAAATATTGGAATGGTATGAGATAATCTCACTTTAACATGTAACACAGCTGTATCAAGAGGATGTACATCAGTAAGTGTCCTTAATACTTTTCCATTAGAACTATCTATCATTAATATATGTCCTCTAGCAAATCCAGCTAATATCCTGCTTCCATCATGATTGAAACATAATGCAGATACAGATCCTTGATGCCTTGCTTCCTGATCACACCATCTTAATGTCTGTGAAGAATCAAAACCTAATACCAGACCATGACTAGTTCCAACTACTAACATATTCCCTCCAGCAGCAACCGCACTTGCTAACCCAGCATTAACCTTCTCCTATACAGAAAAAGAAAAGCAATTAAAGACAATATATTACAAACTTAACGTAATTATAGATTTTTTGTAAAGAAAATATTTTCCCTCACACTAGCTGATATAATTTGTGATGATATTCCTTTTAATATAACATGTCTCAAAATAGCACCAGAGGACGTTGGTTGTGAAGCTTTGTTTGATTTATTTAAAGAGTTTAAGGATAAATGGCTCCCAACACTTGTTGTTTCACTACTCCCTAGCTTTTCACCTGATGTTAAACCAAAGTCATCATCTGTTCCAGATAACGATGCACAATCAGGTTCGGTCAATATACTTTCTAAGGAGGGTAATTCTTCCACAGCTGGTATAGCATATTCTGTGTTATCCAACTAAAATTATAAAATATATATAACTCCAATAGATTTGGCAATAAAATATGATAATTTAGTTAATAATATAATTAAATTTAGTAGAGTAAAGTAAGAACATAAGTAAAAGTAAAATAATAAGAAGGAAGTATATAATAGATTTCAATATCAACAAAGTAAAATGAACTAAAATAATTGCAATTTCTACATGTTATACTAGGTTTACAAACATACTAAAACAGTAATAGAGTAAGAGAGTTATGAGAACATAACCTGAAAATTAGAAATTTTATAATGTACTTAAACATTTCTATAGCGAATATAATTAATTACCTCTTCGATATCTAAATTAATAACCTCTGTTGCGAGGTATTCTTGAGACCCAGCATCCGACCCCAACCCATTTTCAGCCATTTTTTATCCCACCTGTCATTCCACAGCTGATACACGTAAATATAGCGGCCACTCATTAAGCTATAAGACATACAATGATAGAATCTACTGTATATATGTACATATGCATATGCAATTTACAGTATTTTTTATATTCATACATTTGATACTTTTTTTTTACATATATATACATATATATACATTAATCATTGATTTAATTAATTATCTTTATAGAAAATTTTATAATTTAGTTTTAAATTTATACATGAAGAAACATTAAAAGTCTTTTGATTTACATAGTATTTAAATTTAAACATTTTAATGTTTAATCTTTAATCTTTTGAGAAAACATAAAAGAAGTAAACACATATTTAATTCGTAGGGCTTAATTTGATCAGTTTATGAAGCAGAATAATACTTCATATGTATTTTTGTTTATTTATTTACAAGAAAGTACGTAAATTTTTACGAATCTATGGATCATAAAATATTGGAACCGGTTTCTTTCTTAAGAAAACATAAAATAGGAAACGAATCAAATATATACGTTTATTCATAAATTGTTTATTTTTATGTGTTCAGGAGTATAGTTTTTGGGTGTATCAACTTATCTTATTTGTATGATATAATAGTAAAGTGATAAAACCGCTATCACTATCACAGGTGTCATATTAAACTAAAGATAAGAATGTAGATTCACATGTTACATCTGGATTTAGTTATAAAACCGTATAATTATTAGTTTACATTTTCTTAAACGCTTAATTTTCTTTAAGCACCGCTTAATATTTTTTTATTTAACTACAATAACAATTATGGACATTTCGTTAATTATCATTTATATTTTACTATATTGTGTTCTAATAAAAATCTCGTTTAATAAAAATCTATTATGCAGCTCAGAAATTATTTCGTTTTTACGATAATTTTATCTCACTAATTCATCAGTAGAACAATTTTGAAGTTCGTATAATGTCTTTTATAGAGTTAATAATTACTTTATTATTATTCTCAAAATTAATCCGTAATTATCAAATAATTACAGACATTTAATTAACACCGATTGTGGTGTCACCATGCGGCTATAGTATAATCTCTAACATTGATATCATTGGTATAACTCTAATCCGTGATATCTATGACATACGCAGTAGGTTTTTGATACGTGACGTCTGGGCATCTGTATGTCATACCTGATCATAGTTGTACATTGTATCTGCATTGCGAATATATATATATATACACACATACATATGCGTGTGTATATACCAAGAAAAGGGTGAAAAATTACCATTGCAGTGCACGAAATAAAAGCTCAGAAGTAATTAGAAGCATTGATCGAAAGTTGACACGTTAACAACGGAATAATATCACTTTGTGCGTTGTATTGGGTAATGCCATTTTTTTACCCATCTCCTATCAATAGATTTAACTAAAAGTTTTACACGTGATTATAAAGTGCCCATCCGTGGGCCGAGAAAATTGTAAAAATTGCGTATATTTCGCGAGAAGATATGCCAGATAGTGGTGCTGTTTATCAACCTACAACAGTAGGTTACACATATGATAGCGGAGGTGACGGTGCTGTAGGTGGTGGCAGTTTAAGAAGTGGTTTCTGGAGAGTTATATCAAGACATAAACTCAGCTCTAGGAAATGGTTCGAATGGGTATTACTCTCGGTTGCTTTATCGTTTTTCATTGCTGGTTTAACGATGATGCTGGTTAGTTTTGTATCTGATGACACATCACAAGAAAATAAAATAGAGATCATAAGAAAGGTACTTATAACCTTCTTACATTATGATGCTTTATATTTGAGTATTTTAATCTTTGAAAGATGATAGCAACATGACATATATTTAAATGAAATCACGATCTGTCTTTGTATTCAAAATATGTAAATGCATGATATATACATAGTACATAGCCTTACTTTAATTAACAGGTGTCTTGTTAGTTTGGTATTTAAAAGCTGACAGTAATTTTTATTTTATTCCAAAAAATTTCTATTGGTTTACATTCTAGGAAAATAATTTTTTTGCATTGATTTCCATTATTAAAGAGTATTTTATAATAATAGTAATAATACTTAGATATTCATTATAAAATTGACCTTTAATACTTCATATCTTCTCATTATTTTCATTCTTCTTTATTATACATATATATTATAGATATATATTATACATACATATGTATATATTTGATATAGTAATATACAGGGTAAACCACAATTTCAAGTACCGGCCAAGCTCCAATTTCACTAAAGATAGAGAAAAATTATAAAGAGTACTCACTTTTGTTTTAGAATGCAACTCAATGGGAAAGTGCAATTGCACTTCTTTCTCAAATTGAAGTCTATAATTTTTTATTAACCAGTTAATATTCTTTTCATTAATATTTATTTTTTTAATACTCTACCAGAAAGTGTCAAGGCACTTGGGTCAAAATATGCTTAGTATAAAGATATCTCAAATTTAATCTTGTGAAACTTTGATTATGAGAAACAAGGAAACATACAGGGCAGAATACTTGCGTTTATGTTTTCCTCATCATTCTTAAACTAAATTTGATGAAATTAAAAATAAAATATCTTCTAAACTAAGGATATTTTCAAATATCTTAATACCTTTATAGAGAATTAAATGATGTATTGAATGATTATAAAAAATTATAGAATTCCATTTAGAAAAAAAGAATGTAATTGCAGTTTCCCTGTGTGATGTTGCATATTGAAAGGAAACAAATACCTGTGAACATATATTTTATACATTCATTATTTCTTTCCACAATTTTTTTCTATCTTCAACAAAATCGGAGCTACAGCCAGCCCCAGTTGAATGGTCAAATCTGTATAAGGCTAAATAAAAAGGACACAAAATACTATCATTATTGCTTATGCATTTTCATGCAAAATATATTTATAAAAATTTATAGAATCGACTTTTTCATGCTTCTAAAGTAAATTATTTTATCAATTATTTATATGTGTTTTTGTTGCCTAATGTATGAAACTAAATTAAAAAATAATTATACATAAAGGTAAACGAGAATCCAACTACATCTGCAACAAGCGTTGAAGAACATATTGAAGATGCTGCAAAAAGTTCCATAGCATTAGGTGCTAGCATGATGTTAGTAGGGCTTCTATTGGGTTTTGGTTGGGCCTGGCTGCGTTTCTTCCGTCGTGGTAAATCTCCAAGAGGTGGAATGGTTGGAAGTAGTGGTCAGGTAGGCACAATTTGTTTGGTAGATTTATATTTTATGTTTGGTTTTATTTACCGGAAGCCATCCATGTGTGTTTTGGCTCGTACGTTCGTTTCTTTATCTTATATACGCGTTGCTATGAGGAAAGATGTTGGGCGGTTTGAATCCATCGACTGACTTGCTGGTGGGTTCCACTTCGCAGTACGGGCCGGTACTAACGGAGCTGCCGAGTCAACTGAAGCTGAAGCAGACAAGTTCACATGATACTCCAGCAATACCACTCTCCGATCAGGAAGAAGAAACGCGTACCTTAATGCAGGATTCTACAATTCCTTCGGTTGTCTCCACTGGTCCTAATACCATTGCTAATCAGATTCCCGGTTGAGTACAAAGGTTAAATGCGTCGATGTGTAGTAAGAACACACGATGCGAACATTCTTTTAATTTTATGTGAACCAACCTGAATCACAATTTTTGTCATTTTTTGTGAATTATGTGATTTATTTACAAATAGGAGAATTATTCTTTTTTTATCTTTTTTAGTAGTAATTTTAATTGATGACGATTCATATAAATTTATTTGAACACTTTTGCCTAACTTTAAAATGGTAAAAAATTTTATTTCCGTAAATTATCAGCACAAGTCATAGCGTAACATATTTTACCATATTTTTCTTAAATTTTACCTTTTAGTTTGTATCTATGCATTCCTCCACTCCGTCCATTATCATTGGTAATATGTTAGATAAGCATTGAATCCAGATATTACATATAGTAAATTTTAGAAGAATTTATTTACAATGCAATATAAACTATTTAAAAAAATATATTATTTTGATTATTATTTAAATACATAGCATGTTTAATAGTAATACTAATATTGGTTGTCTTGATATAATAGTAATTTATATTAGCACATTATTGGTCTGAATTGACCAGTTATGAATGCATGTATAAACAAACGATATTTTGTATTATTCTGCCCAGTTTAATATGATGGCAGCATTAAGTGTGACTGACAATATTTGTAACAAACTATTTGCTCATCTTATATGTATGTATATGGGGAAAAATGAGCTCTAACACAAGGTGGTATTAGGAAAATAAAGGTATGTGTACATATTAGGATAAAGTACATAAAGTATAATACAAAGTAATCCCATCTTTTCAAAATAAATTGGTATGGATGTGATATGGAGCAGTGAAGGGAAATACACTGCACAATTTTTGTTATATTACTTTATCGTTTTTATACTTATGTTATTTATAGTTAATACTTCTAATTACATACAATTTAATTATATATATATATATATATATATCACATATGAATACTTTTTACAATATAAATATTTTAACACTCTGGTGAAATTTTGGACTCTGTTTTACTGACTTTTCGTATATCTATCGAGACTGGGTAATATTATGTATATATAAGATAATCTGTCGTTAAGCTATTCTGACTATCAGCTACAAATTTTAAATGATTATTGAAATTTCTAAATATAATCTTTATTTATATATATAATTTTACTTAAATTTGAAATTGCATTTACAAAACAAAAGAACAATTTCCATTGTATAAAACAATATCATTAAATTCTTGTCTATCACGCATTTTTTTATATATAAGTTTCATTTTTTCCTTTTTTTTTTTAATTGATCTATTTTATTCGTTATAATGTAATATAATTCGTTAAAATAACACTTTACAAATATGAATATTTAAAAAAAATTAAATGAGTATCCGCCTGGATTCAATGCTACCATAGAATGAATATGCATTAACAATAATATTATTTCAATGATTTATGTGAAATCCATACTATATTAGTTAATGATTTATTCATTCATTTATGTAAGTATTTTTATTAAATAAGAAAAATAAATAATTAAAAAATTATATATAGTCTTATTAAATATTTATTATTCCACTTTTTCTTCGCGTGCATGAATTTTTGAAAATATAACAATAGACTTCAAATTACAATGTATTATATTTATTTTATTATATAAATACAATATATTTGATTTAATATAATCATTTAATATATATATTTAATTAGTAGCTATTAGTAGCATCTGGTAGTATGTATTTATATACGCATTTGATGATTATAAATAGATCATCAATTTTTATATTGCTACGCATGCACACTAACTTAAATTATTAATTCAAATCACGGAAGAAGCGCGGAAGGTTATGTTATCTTCGAATTATATTGCTGTTTGCCGACATGACATTCTTTTGTTTATCTCAAGTAGACTTCTGACATATACTTCATCGTGTTGTAACCTTTATAAAATGAGTAAAAAGTTAAAGCTTGATGTCCTTACAAAGCCAAGGTCCTTACGATCTGAAAATAAAGGTGACACTAAAAATATATCTACAACATCAGGGTATTTTGATGATAAAGATGCTTCACCAAAAAAAATTGTGAAGAAGAAGCATACACCAGTTAAGATAAAACATGAAGAAATGAAAGATGCAGCTAACTCGAAAAATAGTGAAATTAAAATTGAAGATTTACAAAATAAAACCGTGAAAAAGGATCGTGCACCGGTAAAAATAAAACATGAAGAAATGAAAGATGTAACCGACTCGAAAAATACTGAAATTAAAGTTCAAGATTTACAAAATAAAACCGTGAAAAAAAAGCGTACACCAGTAAAGATAGAATATGAAGAAATGAAAAATGCAACTGAGTCAAAACCCAATGAAGTTAAAGTTGAAGATTTACAAGATGGAACTGTGAAGAATGAGACCGTAGAAGATAAATGGATGCCATTAAATTGGGAAACTATTTTAGAAAATGTTAAGGAAATGCGAAAACATAAAACAGCACCTGTAGATGAGATGGGTTGTCACAAATGTATAGATCCAAATGCTACTGCCAAAGTTGCTAGATATCAATCGTTAATAGCATTGATGCTCAGTAGTCAAACTAAAGATCAAGTTACTCATGCTGCCATGCAAAGATTGATTAGTTATGGTTGTAGTCCAGAATTAATATCAGGTACTCCTGATGATACTCTTGGAAAACTTATATATCCAGTTGGATTTTGGAAGGTATAATTTATATCTTAGTAATTACTTGAACTTAATATTGTGGTTTGTTAATATTTAATTATTATGTAAGTAAGATATATTAAAATAGTATAGAACCATGAAAAAGGTTTTATTAGATCTTAAAGAAGTAAAGAATTACTTAAATAGTTTGTCAGACCAAAAAAAATTTTACTTTTCAGAGAAAAGTACAGTATATTAAGAAAACTTCAAAAATTTTAATTGAAAAATACAATGGTGATATTCCTAGGACTCTGGAAGAGTTATGTCAATTACCAGGTGTAGGACCAAAAATGGCACATATATGTATGCAAATAGCATGGGGTGAAGTTTCTGGTATTGGAGTGGACACACATGTACATCGTATTTGTAATAGATTAGGATGGGTAAAGAAACCAACTAAAATACCAGAAGATACTCGAATTGCAGTGGAAGAATGGCTTCCCAAAGATCTCTGGAGCGAGGTAAACTATTTACTTGTTGGATTTGGACAAGAAATTTGTTTACCACGATTTCCTAAATGTGATGAATGCCTAAATAAAGATATATGTCCATCTAGCACAAAAAGCAGTATGAAAAAAAAGACATAGTATTGTAAAAATGTTTATTATAAATTATATTTATTTACAATATTTAAAAAAGAACTTTGTGAGATGATTTAATGATTTAACTTTTTTTTTAATTTCCCACTACGTTTCTTAGCTTTTTCAACTCTTTTACGTTTTCTCATACTCTCTTTCTTATTCTTTTGACGTTCCATTTTCTGTTTTTGTTGGAATGCTTTACTCTTCTTCACTTGTTTCAATGCAGCTTTTTTTACTGCTTTCTTTAAATCTTTTCTATTGTCAATTTGCTTCTCTTTTATATTTTCTTTCAAACTTTTAGTTTGTTTCTTTTCATTTAAAGGCATCCCTACAATTTCTTCGTCATTTTCAGAATCTTTATCACTCTCTTCTTTCTCATTACTTTCCACTTCATCAGTGCCTTTATTTTCACCAATTAGTGCATTCTTCTCTGCTAGATCTGCAACATTTAATTCCAAAATACTGACAGTATGTCCTTCTGTTTCATATTCTTCTTGAGATAATAGTTGTTGAATTTCAGGAACATCACGGCTTGATAATAGCTTTTTATAACGTTCTCGTGCCTGTAAAAGCAATACTTTATTATTGCATCAAAATGAAATTCATATGGGTACTTTACCTCATGTTTGATTCTTTTCCGTTCTTCTTTTAATTGTTGTTGCAACTCGTCTTTAGCTTTCTGTTGCCTTTGTAATTTCCTTTTACGAAACCCCTTCAGAAATTCTCTGCATTTGAAAGTATAAAATGTACATATGACTTATAATCTATATAATCCACAATTGATATTAATATAAGTACCGTCTCTTGTTCTCATCAAATACAAGAGTAATCTTCTTGCGTTTCTTTGGCTGATTCCGCGTTCTATTCACATTGAGTAGTTTCGGTTGTATTTTTATATGTGGCGCCATGTGCACGTGTGAATATATGTTAGTTCTAGGTTATATCGGTAAGAATTATATTTTACAATTCTTTAGATTGTCTACATGATAAAAAATAATATAAAATAATAATTGAACTAATATAAAAACAAGATTATTTAAAATTTTGTTATTCGATATTCTATTAATTTAAGAAAATCATCAGATGAGCATTCGTAGATGTAAACAGAATTTTACAAAATACATTTTATAATTTATATAGGAGTTACTACAAAATTAAAGATTAAATATGTATAAAATAGAAGTTTTTAAAGCTTACTATATACGTCAATACTGTTCACTTAATACATAGAAATTTTATCAGAAATATTGTTAACATTTTGAAGACATGTATTCCAAGTATAAGGTGTACTACATATACTACTTAAGAAATCACTTCTAAAATAGTTATAATTCATGGAAGATTGTGTGTACTTTATTTCATAAATATTTTCTTAATAAAGATTAAAAAGGATCGTTTATTTTTAAGCAAAGAAAAATGTATTGCACAAAATGAAAGTTATTATCTTTTATTTGAAGTTTTTTTACACTTATTAATGGTTTTTAACATAATTATTCTATAAGATTACCGTTTCTTTTTATTTATTTAACACATTACTAAAATGCAATCTAATAGTCTCGGTAGTCTGTTACAATACATATCAGTGTCTCTTTATAAAGCCACTTATGGTAGCAGCGATGGTTAGCTAACAAAGTAAACTCTCTGGTCAGTAAACGCGACGTTACTGGTATTTAGGTTATATTTTAATTATATTAACACACTTTGTATTATTGAAATAACGTTTATAGATAGTACATCCTAAAGCATCTAATTATCTTAAAATATTCAAAATATCATCATTTAACGTGTTTTAGTTGTATCTTCCACAATTGTGTTAATTACATACAAATAATACTCGAGCAAACATAGCATGGAAGTGACTTTATGAAACCATCCTATAAAATATCTAATTGCGCATGCGTAAGAAGTCCTTTACATGAAAAGAATCCCCCAATCTAGTAGGACGTAACAGCGTCGGAGAGAACAGAGGTGGAAGAAAGCATTGGTTATTTACGGCGAGAATGTATCGGGTGTAAATGATTGGTTCCTTTCACGAGGAGATCCGTCGGTAGGCGGGTAGTCATAGGGCGGGGGCTCTATTGATTTAAATTTGGTTTGCCGGTGCGCGTGTCAATAGTCAACACAGTGCCGCGAAGAGCGCGCGCTCAACCATCTACTCTTTACTGATCGTGTTCTGCGGACTAAAAGGTTAGGCCCTTCGCGGTGCGGTCAATAAAAGATATGTCGTCTAATACGAAAAACGATACGAACGAGGATGCGGAGAGTTTAAATGGACCCATCCGTTTCCAGAGTGTTGTGCCAAAAGAAAGGTCAGTTTTGTACCGGCAATTTCTGGTTCATATCAATTCGTAGAAACTTCGGTGCGGACACCAGGGACAATATCGCGATGAAGTGTTGTACGAGAGCGTGGATACTGCTAAATTACTTGCAGCCACGCCTCGAACCCAGCACTAGCTGACTCATCGGCAGATGTTGCGAATCTAAAGCACCCCTCGCACTATTCGAGCGTGAAAGAGAAAAGAAATCGATCGATTTTTTTTCCATCCTGTGACAATTGTGACCTCTTTTATGAATATCACGACCTGTTTGCGTGACAAACAACGAAAACATCGGAATGATTTATTTCTTTTATCATTTTTGTTATTACTCAGTATTTTTGATGATGAAAATTTCGATTCATTTACCGGGTAGGAACTTACTATATGAGAGGCTAATACTGTTTCTGTTCCTACCGATTGGTTGCTTGACCAGTCACGTGGTGTGAGAAACGCGCGCGCCAAGGATGTACAAATTTTTATTCGATTTCTCTTTTATCTTTTTTCAAGACAAAATTCCAAATAGTGACAGTATGTGTCAAATAACCGTATCTTCTTGAATTTTTAAAGGCAAAAAGTTCTCAAGTGGAATGGTTGGGGATACAAAGACTCGGAATTTCGTATGAACCAAAAATATATCATCGAATTCACTGGTGATAGGTAAGTCTTATCAATATTTCAATCTTTATCCTTTATTAATATTTTAGAAAATAATAATGGTAACTATAAATATTTATATATCTAAAAGATGATTAAACTTTATACATAAATTGTTTTACTTGTTTTGCGAATAGATAAAAAAAAAATTATTTATATATATTTTAATGCTTCAATATGTCTATTTGTTAGATATTATATATAATGTTTTTAATAATATCTTTTATCAGTATAACAAATAAAATGTTAGTTGCCTACATGTATGAAAGTAGGTTATTTCGACTCTTTAAATTCGAAAAATGTAATCACTTAATTTTTGTTTTAATTTTGTTTGTTTTTATTTCCTACAATCTTTTACCAAAAGCTTTAAAGATAATCAATAAACTAATAAGAATTCTATAATGTTCATATTATATTAATGTTATATTAAACACACGTATAATTATGTTGTTAGATAATTATGCTATTCCATAATTGAATAAGTAAAAGTTGATTATGTTTTGAGAGTAGAATGACAAATGTTTTAAGCTTATCACATGAGCGGATTAAGATATATAAAATTCAGTAATACTTGTTATTATCACGATACTAAATTTCTACATAGATCTAAATGAACCACTTTAATTTACTTACGCACATATTTGGTTTTTTGTATTTAGTTCTTGCTTAATTAATATTCTAACAAATATCCGTTGCAAACAATTTCGAAAACGGGTCGAATTTATCACATAAAATCAATATACATCAATATTAATTTTATCGTACAATTGAGTTTTTTTATTTCCTATTGTATTTAACGGTTTTAACAGATTCGTATCATCAATTTAACATTTGATTGTTCGATTCGCTTAAATGCAAAACTATTATTTATTCGATATTCATTATGTTATTTATGTTAAAAGGAAGAAGCAAATAGTTAATCTGTATAATATTCATTTTTCTACATTTAATTTATAATCTGTAATGTTTAATCTATAGTAAGAAATCGAGTATTTTGAGAAGATCAAACACTTTACTTTAACTTATAGAAAAGATCGACAACCTTAACATTTAAAAAATTATGAAATTTTTTATTAATTTTTTTACCATCCAAATTGACTCTAAGAGGGTAAAATAACCCCTGAAAATTCAGCTATTTCTCGATTTTGTGTTATAACTCGGAAATTATAAAAGATAGAAAAATAGTTTTCAAACAGAAGTTGTTTCTTTTAATGAGAACTACCGTCTAGTAAAAGATTTATCAGTTATTTATATAATTAGAAAGAATTTATAAACAAAAAATTAATAATTTTTCTAAAAATTTCTGTTTTAACGTAAAATCTTAATAGGTAGTTTAAATAATTACGAAACAGCATAAAAGACAAATACTTTTTTTTAAATACAAATACAAGCTTTTTTTGTATTGCACAATTACAAAAGTAAGGTAATTTATATTATATACTTCTGTCTCTTATTATACAATAAGTGAATATACCAAATGGAAATAAAAGAAAAGAATAGAACTGTAGGTATAACATATCTTCGTAAGATCTTGTCATTATTAATACGATTGTCAAACTTCTCTTTTATTCTTTCTCGTAGCAAATAATATAGATGTTTAATAAGCAATTAAAGAAGTAAGTATATAAGTAAGTAAGTTATTTATCGCACTATTTGTACATTTTCATATTTTCGGATATAATATATAGTGACTAATAATACTCCAAGAGTTTGCAAAATACGTAGGAAGAAAACCATGATATTATTCACATAATCAAGCTGTCCTCGTTGTTTAGTTTCTCTTCTCTCCTCCTTTCCCGTCTCCTTACTCCCTCTTCTTAGACATTTTCCTTTCGTATATTCTACTGTATCCGCATGCTTTGACATTTAGTTTTCCCTTCAACTTCTTCTCTCTATATCCTCTGGTTTCCTCTCCACTCGCCCGTCCAGTTATTCTAGCAATTCCTCATCCATTTTTACGTGTATGAATAGACACTTAAAGAATAGATAAATAATTTCGAAAATACAAATGTCACGTGAATTGTATTATGAATTATTCTTCATGATAATGAAATTCTGCAAAAGAATGTTTAAGACAATCTTGTTGTGAGAAAGCGAAATATACTGGATTTTCAGCATTATTTGATTTCCTTTCTATCGATATAATATTCACTTTTATACCACGAGTAAGCAAGTATGTACATACACCGTAATATTTTGATGAAGAAAATAGAGATAAAATAAGAATCTGTAATTTAATGATATCAATCATCGCAATTAAATAATACTACAAGATCGGAAAGTAGTCATATAAAGTTCTTCTTAATGCGGAGCTATATATATCACTTACATTATTCCTGTATTCGACATTATAAATATTCTAGCATGCTGATTACAACATGATACTATTTTGTAATGTAGATTAACATTGACCAGATCACGATGTCAGTAACTTCCGAGATTCTGCATTTGGTTGATATATGTTTCTTAACTATTCATTGAACAGTTGGAACTTTGGTTACACGTGGAACAGAATTACCATTTTACTTTTTTAGGACAATAAAAAGCGGTTAAATAAATTTTCCAGAAGTTGATATTATGGGGAGTATAGTATAACTGTGTGTTGTAGCTGATATAGACTTTATAACAGCCATAACCGTTTTTGATGCTTACCTAGATAAAGTACAGCCATAATGTAATTCTATCTAATCCGCTTTCATCAGCATTGATTACTGTATAGCACGTATTTTCCGATATTTCTAGTATGAGGTTTTACATTATTAACAAAAGACGAAACAATTTCATTTAACTGCGTGGTATCAGTGCCATATAATCGGGTAATAAATTTGTTTACTTTTTTGACACTATACTATATTATTAATTTTAAGTTTTCTTAAAATTGAAAATCCAGTTTGAAAAATTTTAGCTTTTAAATTTCTCGAACCTATTTCTTCAATAATTTCTTCAATAGCTTCTAGTGCCCATCTTCAAAAGCTCAAATCACGAATAACAGCATGAGCGTTAACAAATTTGTTATAAACATATTCGGAAATTTGTAACAATTTTCCCCGCCGTGTTCTCCGTCTTTTTACCATCTCTTTCCATCTAATAATCTAAATAAGACAATTACGCATAGATACAAAACGGATAGATAACTATGTAATTATATATTTATACAATTGTTAAAGAGATGAAACTTTTCAAAATTTATGCCTGGGAGTGTCTAGGGAAAGTCGTGTCCTCTTTCCACTTTTCCAAAATGCAACATTAATTTTGTATTCTAAAGTCACAATATCTCCTTGTTCTAGTACATACTTATCTTAGACCTCTATCGCTTCTGAAAGTTCTTCGTTATATATTATCTAGAAATTCTACAGAATATGGTTTAAGCGGTTCCACAAATTAATACAATAAGCGTATCTTTTATTATACCTTCTAAGTCGATTTCTCTTCTCATTATAATATCTCATTATATTGTTATTATCCACAATTTTGAACGTAATCATAAGTAAACGAATTGTATTTACAGGATTTACGTGAACCATTTTTATACGATAGTTACAGAGATATACTTAGATATACTTGCTTATTATTGACACCTATGGTATTATACTATAGCGCATCACAAAGAAAGCAACATTTTTTTATTGTTAATCTGTTTTCACTAGACAAATGCTAACCTTCAACGCTGTACTGAAATGAAAATAGCAAAGAGTGGAATCATTTATAACTTATTATTTTATTTACTGTTTATTACTGTTTTACTTGTAGTGCTCATTTAAGCATACGTCGCTAACGCCACTAATTCTTGGAAATGGGACTTCGACGTGAATTTCAAGCATGCCGAATGAGATAAAGTGTTAAACGAAACTTGACACCGATCCTTATCGATTATTTCGAGCAAATATCGATTGACGCTCGAGTCCTCGTTTGCACGTGCCCAATATATCTCTCATATCCATCCCTTCTCCTTTCTTTAGTTGAATTTGCAGATGTCACTTCCTCAGATAAGCGTCCATATCTAGTCTTGACTGCGAACACTAAAATGGACATTGGATGTTTACTTATTATTTATTACTCTGTCATTAGATACGTTAGTCCGTATATTTTTCTTTGTTTCGCACAACTGAATGCATACCTGCGTTATATGATGCGTCAGGTGTATACATGTGCACCGAAAATTTTGTATTGCACGTTAGCATATCATAGTATGTGTGCAATGAAATCGAGAAGTTCTTCGATCGTAGAAGAACACAATTCAACAATGCAACAGAGATTGTATTTATATTAAAAAACAACTAAATGTTTTTTATGTTGTTTCATAATTATTTAAATCATTGATTAAGATTTTACGCCAAAGAATGAGTTTCTATGAAAAATTATCAATTACTGTATTTATAACTTTTTTGCAATTATATAAACAAATGATAAGTAATGTATTTATAGTAAGTAGTATATGTATAGTAATTATATAAACAAATGATTTGGTAATTATGTGTTTAGGAAACTACCGGCATCTTACATTTCAATGTACTTTTTATATATTATCGGGGACATTATTCTGAACAACTTTTTTCTATACACATAATCGCCTCTCGACCACAATTTCCGAGATAATTTTAGAAAAGTTGTCGGTAGCTCATAATGAATTCTGCTTATAATTGTGCAGCCATGATTGCGTATGCATTAATATTGGTTGTCGGTTGTCTCACTGTGACTACGGGATTAAATAACACCTAACCCACTTATATAAACTGTAAACTTTGGCGAAACGTTGCCACGGATATACAATTATATCCGACAGGTCTTTTGCATATATCTCGGAAACTAAGCCCGAGCAGTGATACATGCAAAAAAAAGTTACTCAAAATTTTGATTTTTATAATATATTAAAAAATCACCGAAATCCAAGATGATTGCAGCTTTCTAAATAATTACCAAATCTTTTACCAAACGATGGTCCTCGTTGAAGAAAATAAACAATTTTTATCTAAAAGCTTTTATAGTTTAACTCTTATAGTTTGCGAATTATAACATAATCGGAAAATAGTCGAATTTTCAGTTCGATTTTATCTCCTTAGAGCGAATTTGGGCAAGAGAAGAAAATTGCGCAATACATGGCCACATATGCTCTACATTCCCCGAATTTTCATAATTTTTCGAATTTATGTGTTAGAGATCTTCCCTTGTTGATCGTAGTTAATTGCTAAACTACTACTACTAATTACTGCTATTACTATATGCTATATTGTCTACAATAAGTTTTTGAACTTAAAAAATGCAACAAGCTTGTTTAAAATCGTAAAAGCAGGATGGTAAATAGTACAAAATAAGTTTATTGAAAAATTATTTGATACAGTTCCACGAAGAGTTCTTATAACGAAGATGCTATATTTTGCATTTTTTATTATTTATTTTTATTATGCAGCTGCTTATTGTTTACCAATACGAATTACGATATATTCTGTTGTATATCGATTCTTATATCGCTGTTAAATTATTTGTTGACTTTATATCGGTTTCGAAATAATTCTAGAACTGATTGTCTCGTATCAATTTTATGATAATTTAAATCTAATATCACATTAAAATATTAAAAACATTCAGTTACGCTTTTCAGTCTTTTATTATTCACTTTTATTCTACAGCTGCTTACTAATAACAGACTATGATATACCTAAATTTTACACTTGAAAATTACATTTTACAAAAAATCGTATTTTACAAGTTTTGTGTAATATTTTAAGAAAAAATGTGATTTGTGTCAATACCTTGATTTATCACTGTATATATTATTTGGTGTTAAATTGTAAACCGAAGAAGACGAATTAACTCGTCACTCAGAGTCTTAATCTTTTTAATATAATAATTTCTTTATTTATAGGTTCTAATGTTCTATTTTTTAATCGCTTGTTTCGTTCGTGTCGTAAATATATTATGTAATATTTATTAGGTCATCCCATAAGTTCGTTCCGTTTTTCCAGCGGTCGTATATGTTAAGATCGTTTACATACCTTTCAGTTTCATGAAAAAATGTAACCCCCCTCTCGTTGTACAATTTCTTCCCATTTTTCAAGTGCCTTGGTCCCTTATCGCCGTATGTTTATAAATCGACACATGAAATGTATACACAAAAGTCGGCACGAACTTATGGCATGACCTAATATATTTGCAGGAATTAAAGTCGATCCATCTGAAATTGATTTATCCTTATTAACGTTGACAATTTTATGATCATAAAATTTCTGAATAACGAATGATGCGGTTAACAATTTAAATATATCGTATTGTAAATATATGTATTATTGGACAATAAATGTTATTTTCGAAACTTGTATATTCCATGTAATCGTCGCGAGTTCGCGCAACTAAGAAACTATTTCTTATTTACTTTGTTGGTCTCGAAGAACGCAATTGCACTTACCGTTTTCTACCCAGCAAATTGCTTCTAATGAGTATAAACAAACGTATGTGGTACAAGCGAGCAAACATATAAGTATAAAAATACATATTTTTGTTTAAAATGTTTAATTAATTTTCATCCATCATTGAAAATTCAGTGAATTTTAGTAGAAATTGATTATCATTGAACAACATATATATAAACATTTCATAATGAAATATAATAAAACATAACTGAAACCCTATTCTTTGTGATATTTTATTAAAAGAAAAAAGAAAACATTGTTTAAATGGGCTATGACCATCAGTAATGACGTTTAATTTCTGGAAAACATATGATCAAATTTATATGCAATCGTCATGATAAGATACGCTGATTAAACAAACCTAAATGTAATACTTATAGTATAATACAATACGAGACATTTCACTTTAATCTACTAACTTGCAAGTCATAACATTATATCATTACAATTATAACAGTTAAATAAAATCAATCATGATAAAACACATCCTTATGATAGTTAAATGAAACCAAAATACAATAGAAATGTAGAAATATTCTATAATGTAATTTCTTAAAATTGAATAAATTATATAAGGTTTAATTTCATCCATCATCATACATCCTATATCATTTCGTGTTTTACATATACACAATTTAAATTCAAAACTTGAACATGGAATTAATTACTTTTAATATTTCAATATGATTATTAAATCAAATTTTTAATTAATTTTGATTAATATAAATTTTATTGCTAATATTTAGTACTTAACAAATAACTATTTTATATATTTTATTTAATGTCTTTGCCTATTAACTTAATTAAGAAGTTCACTGACACAAAAATCAAATTTTCATAATTAAATAATCTTATGATCCAAAATATTATATTTTTCTCCCAAAAAATTAACTTGTCTATACTTCTTGTTGGTCCATTTTTTTAAGTATTGTTATTATTGTGCAAATAAATATTGAATTAATTTAATATCAATATATTTTACTCTTTTTTGTAATGTTTTATTACTCATGCTAATAAATGAAATATTTTTGCAGATATCCGATTGGAAATCAGCAACTTCCGTATTTCACGCAATGGGTAAAAGACACGTTTGGTATAGATCCGACCCAAAGGAATGTATCTCAATCGATACCGACAAATCTACCAGAACCGATCATTTCGTTGAAAGTGTTGGAAGCGATTCAAGAATTAAATATCGAATATTCCTTGAAGGGTATCGATCGGTTGGTTAGAGCACATGGGCATACACTTCGGGAAATTTATCTCCTCAAACATGGATCGTTCGATCGAATACCAGACATAGTTCTCTGGCCAAGTGAGTAATTTCAAATTGTTATATTGTATTTTTAGCGATCTAAAATATCCTATCAACGTGTTTAATTATCGTATCAGTGATGCAGTTCATTTACTTTCATCTGATAGTAATATAATTAGTATACACTGTATGATGTAGTTCTTGATCTAAAAAACATGATCTACATAATAACTACCTATTAGAAACTATCTATGTACTTGCCATGTACATTTTGTATATTACATTGCAGTTCATATCATATTCCTCGTGGCAATATATACAAAAATTATCTGTTAAAAATTATCAACTCATTTTTATCTTTTCAGGTTCATTTGTTTTTCTTTTTTTATTTGTCAATTTCTTTTAGCTATTATTACAAAATGTAAACCTATTACTACTGCGGTAATTCAATAAATTAATATAGTTACTTTCAAAATCAATGAGCAGTAAGATCAAAACACTTGTAAACAAAATAAATTTCACAATTTGCACAGCATGTCAATATAATAAAAAATAATTATCAACTGCTTGTTAGAAGTAAATATAGATATACATACATGCAGATTTCTCTTAGTTCATGTTCTTTTTAAATTCAAATGTTTCACTAAGTAGTTCGTTTAAATAGAAATTTAATACATATTTGCATGATTTTATTGTTTAAAGTTTCTTTCATTTATATAAAGCATGTAATAAACTAAAAGCTAGCTTCAACTAAACGTAATTACCCATGTATAGTGTATGAAGTGAGTTGAATATCGAGTAGATAGACTATAAACTTCTCAACCTTGACTTGGTTATATGTAGATGTGTAGTCTATAATTTCTGGAAAACGTTTCTATGTTATACCATGAACTGCGCGAATAAGTGATATGAAACGAATACCTTATATACGTATAAATGTGAAACGGCACAATGAATATTTGCTTCATCTTTTAATTTCGAATATCTTTTCAATTGTTATATACTTCAAAATTACTCTTTTACAAGATAGTGTAAAGAATTAGGAATTAGTATAATTAGAATTAGTATAGGAGACATAGTCAACGAAGAAGGAAAAGATAGGGCTGTAGACTGGGCGATGAAATCGGAAAAGAAGAAAAAGGAGAGAGCGAAGCGAAAAAGGGTATTTAGTTTAGTAGGTAAATTAGGCAATTAGATAAAGATTTATGCAATATATAAAAGATAATAGACATATATAACAGTTAATAGTTAGAGATAGATAGATGATAGACAGTAGATATATGATATATAAATTGTAATAGAAAATTAAGGATTGAATGAATGAATGGATATGTGTGTAAATTATAGCTGAATCAATGAAAATGCAAGGCAATAGGGAAAATAATTGTGTACCGAGTTCTTTTCTCGGCCGGAAGGCAAAAAATAAACTATACTACTATAAAATCGAAAAATTTTTGTGCTATCATTTTTATTTACTCTTCATTTCCATTTCCTTTGTTACTTAAAAAATAGCCTATCGTTTAATGTCACTTTAATGTTTTCTACATATATCAGTGTTCGTATTATATTATGTCCTATGTATTATGTGCTGAAATGGATTGATATTTAATCTTTTGAATGCTTTGAGTGAGAATAGTATTTGCCTACAAGTGAATATATTCCCAGAGTATGACTAATTTAACTCCTCTATACGGCGCAGCGGGTAGACATACCTACATACATATATTTATTCATGACCCATTACGTAATAATCATATCATCATGCACTTATTAGTGTTATTGAACAGATTCGGAGAACAAAAAATAAATGTTTTATTATTGCTTATCTTTTTAAATTCATAAATGTTTTATTCTCGTCTATTCCTTTAAATTCATAGACCTGTTTTATTATTGTTTATTTGCCTAAATTCGTGAACGTTTCACTGCTACTTATTTTTTAAATTCCTGATGTAATAGGAGTAATTAGTAATGTAATATTGTCGCAAATCTGCAATCTAATAATAAATTTGATATATAATACCGTAAATAAGATTTAGTTGCAGCATGCCTGTGAAAATGTAGTATGTGTTTGAAATAATTCGAATTTGAAATACATGTTTTTCTTGAATTTGTTGTAATTTCAATTTTGTTCAAATATTCCAAATTATTAAGAAGTTAATTTTCCTCAAATTGTTAGGTCACAAATTAGATTACTGTTTCTTAGATTACAAGATATATATATATATTAAAGAAAGGGCATCGTTATTGAGTAGAGCCGAACAAGGTCAAAAATCAAAATTTAAATTTTTTTCAAATTTTTCTTAGATTACAAAACATGTCAAAAAGTTGACATAATTATCGAGCGAATCGTAACATATCAGAAGCTAAAATGCTTTGTCTTATAACAATGACATCTGTGTCTATGCATTTTCAGAGTGCCACGAGGACGTCGTAAAAATAATTAAATTGTGTGCTCGATATGGATCAGTCTGTATTCCATTCGGTGGTGGAACGAGCGTGAGCGGTGCTGCCTCGTGTCCGACGAACGAACGACGAACGATAATATTGTTGGACACTTCGCAAATGAATAGAATACTGTGGATAGACAGGGAAAATCTAATTGCTTGTTGCGAAGCTGGTATTATCGGCCAGGATCTTGAAAAGCAACTCCGACTGCAAGGTCTGACTTCTGGTCATGAACCCGATTCTTACGAATTTTCTAGGTACACCATATTATATTAAAACAGAAAGTCCGTTTTATTCGTTCGCAACAAATATTTGTTTAGGATATTAACTGTTTGAATTCAAACACGTGTAATTTTACGACATTTTACGTAATGTTAGTATATGTATAATAAAAATCGTCATAGCTAGCAAGTTATAAAGTTACTTTTTTGGAATCTTTTATCGTGTACTTGTAAAAAAACGTATATGGAAAAAAGTGGACATCGAAACGTTTTAATTAGCGTACTTTTCATAGAATGCCTTATTGCGAACTGCTATACTGAATTTGATTTTCTTTTTTTTTCTTCTTCCTGTTTTGTTTAATTGCAAATGTAATTCTTTTTATTTAAGAGATAGATTATAGTTTATAATACAATAAACTATAAAATGTAAATCTTCCTAAGTAATATTAAATGGCAATTATCTTTTATATTCAAATGGACTATTCTCAATTTCTTTGAATTATTCATTATTTGAAAATTAATTCTTACTGGAGTAATTTACTGAATACTAATTACTTTATATTTAATCATGCACGTCAGAAAATTGTTGGAGAAGATCATGATCATACTAAATGTCGTGAAAATTGCAGGTGCTTGTATTTTAGTATAATTAAAAGTGTATTTATATTCTTTACATGAGTATTCTGAGCACATGAGTAATATTTTAGTTTCATTTAAAGAATTGAAAGTTACTTCATAAAATAAAAAGCACAAAGAGCCTATCACTTACGTTTCATCTCACGTTTCTATGAACAATCTTTCGTGCAAACATTGTATGCACAGGTATACGATAAGAAAAGTATGTCAAATAGTTATTTACATCAAGTGCAAGACTATTAGCCGCATGATCGATTTTATTTCTTGAAAGAACAGTTTAGGTGGATGGGTTGCAACGAGGGCGAGTGGCATGAAAAAAAATCGATATGGGAATATCGAAGACCTAGTTGTACGAGTGAGAATGGTTACCGGTAGAACGGATGATCCAGAAATAACACTCGAAAGAGGTATATTGGTACCAAGAGCTTCTTGTGGTCCTGACTTTGACCATATGATCCTTGGTAGCGAAGGAACATTGGGCGTCGTTACGGAAGTGGTGATCAAAGTTAGACCATTGCCAAAAGTAGTCAAATACGGTAGCATAGTTTTCCCAAATTTTCAAGCCGGTGTATTAGCGTTACGTGAGGTAAAATTTTATTAATTTTATAGCGATATATATAAATTTAAATACTGTTACTTTGTTGCTATTATTATATAATATATATAATAATATGAATTTCTAGAGAATATCTATTATATATTGCAGTTTTATTATTATTATTCCTTTTTGGATAGTTCAAATTAAAAAAGGAATGATACAACTGTAGCTTTATTTAAATTTTCTTGTTCTTGAATTCTTTTTAAAGCCTGACAAACTTTTTTGGTTATTAAGATATTTGATTAAAATTAACATTGAATATATTGTTTCTGATAAAAAAAAAAACTGTACCATTTTTATGAACAGGTAGCTAAGGAACGATGTCAGCCGACTAGTATACGATTGATGGACAATGAACAGTTCCAGTTCGGTCAGATGTTGCGACCAGAATCTAGTTGGAGTGGTTTAATTTTGCAAGGATTAAAACAAGCTTACATTACTAGGATAAAACGTTTCAAATGGGATCAAATATGTGTCGCTACCTTATTGTTCGAAGGTAGCTCGACTGCTGAGGTGGCAGCACAGGAACAAAAGATTTACAACATCGCGAAGCAACACAATGGTATTCCAGCAGGAGAAACGAATGGTGAACGAGGCTACCTTTTAACGTTCGTTATAGCTTATATCCGAGATCTGGGTCTCGAGTACTACGTTTTAGCTGAATCATTTGAGACGTCCGTCTCCTGGAATCGTGCGTTACCGTTGTGTAGGAATGTGAAATCTCGTGTGATCAGAGAGTGTTATTCACGTGGTGTCGAACAATACTTTATCTCTTGTCGTGTTACACAGACTTACGACGCCGGTTGTTGTGTGTACTTTTACATGGCATTTAATTACAAGAATCTTCCGAACCCGATAGAAACATATGAGACTATCGAGCACGTTGCACGCGAAGAAATTCTTGCAAACGGTGGTTCTCTGTCTCATCATCACGGTATAGGAAAATTACGTTCTTGTTTTTACGCGGATGCAGTAGGAGAAGTGGGAGTGTCCCTTTATAGAGCAGCCAAAGCACACTTGGATCCCCATAATATATTTGCGGCTGGGAACTTGGATCCGAAATGTGTATCGAAACTATGAGGTGAACATGAAATTGTGATAATTGCAACTTATCACATTGGAAATCATTTTAAACAGAAAGAAGAAGAGAAAAAGACAATTAGCATTGCCATTTTTACCAATTGATATGTTGTGGTGGTATACAGAGATGATGATAAAGGAAGGGACTAGTATAATATAAATAAACACATCACAATGTTGTTTGGTACAAATACGGAATTGTAATTGTATCAACATTTTTATAAGTTATTATAAATAAACAAGACTCGCTTATTCATAGTACTTAATCAATATAATCCGTAACTTATTTATCTGAGTTTCTTTCATCCTTATCTTTTCATTTTTATAAGTAATTCGTATATCCCCTTATATATCCATTGATTATTTGTCATTCTCAGTCCATAAAATTAAGATTACTGTTTTACTATCAGGTCCGATTCACGTATATTTCACAAAGTGATCATCTTAAACACATGTAACTGTTAAATAAATGTACTCGATGATACTGATGTGTAAAACCATAAGCTCACTTTAAAGTAGATAGAAATGACTGAATGTCATATTCATCGTCATATTGTTGTTGTTCCCATAGTTCAGGAAGAATTTCTAAAAGGGAACGGCTAATGCCTGGAACCTCACTAATTTTAGATGTGGCATCATCCTGTATTTCTGATTTTTTCTCTTTGCCACTGTCCAGTGAAAACAAGTCAAGTAACTATAAAAAATTATTACAAATAAAATCTATTATAAATTTAAATTTCTCTCATAATTAATTATAGCATATTTCAAGAATTATTTTGTATTATATGCATGTGTATTTACATCTATTTAAAGCTTTATTGTAGAATTAAAAAAAAATTGAAGTCGTAGAATTAAAAAGTTAAAACACGAAAAAGATAAAAATATCAGGGTTATATGTAATATATTTTTGTAAAAAAATAAATTTATTTATTAGTTTATTACAAAACTTTTATCGTTGAAATAGCTATAACTATGCAAATTAATAAATTTAGATTTATATATTTTACCTGATCAGTTGCCATTGTTTCCAGAGATGCATTCTCTGTTGAAATTACGGTATTTGCTGTGAGAAGTTTGAATTTCTGCAGTCCCATGATCTTTTCCTCTACTGTCGATCTTGTGATTAACCTGTATACGTTTACTACTTTCTTTTGACCAATACGATGTGCTCGATCCATCGCTTGAAGATCCTTCATAGGATTCCAATCATGTTCCACGAATATAACAGTGTCAGCACCAGTTAGATTCAATCCAAGACCACCGACTTGAGTCGTTAATAGAAGCACGTCTATCGACGGGTCTGCGTTAAAACGTGTTACTATGGAATGCCTTTGCGTGGTTTGTACACTTCCATCGAGACGAAGATATGTAACAGTAGGTAAATGTACACAAAGAAGATCTTTTTCCACGATATCTAGCATTGCTTTCAATTGACAAAAAATTAAAGCTCGATGTTGGCTCACTAACTGTTGCTCCTGCGGTGGTTGATTATCTGATGTACCATCAGTAGTTACAGAATTGCGGTTTTGTTGTCGCTGTGGCTGTCCTATGCCACAATCTAATAATAATTGTTTTAATGCAGGTAACTTGGCTGCATATTCTATGTCGGATAATGTGCTCTTTCGTTGCTTCAATGTATTACATACCTAGAAATAAAATAATTGTCAATTTAAAGTTACAAGTAAAATATCTTAACGGAGTCATGTTAATACTAACAGTTGCGTATAACGGATGTCGTTGATTTAATACTAATTTGGGATGATTACAAACATTACGCAGATATCGCAATGCTTCAAAGACACTACAACCATTATTTCCAGTTGAAGTGCACGACGTAGCGGATAATAAAGTGGCAGAACGTCGAGTATGGAAATCTTCATATAGCGTACGTTGTAATGACGATAAGTCGCAATAATAGTCTTGTGTAATTTTTGGTGGTAAATCTTTGAGGACATCTTCTTTATTTCGTCTAAGTAAGAATGGTAAAACCTGCACAATGCAAAATTACAAAATGTTGTAGATAATTTAACAAATATATTCAATTATTAGTAAGATTAAAAAATAAGATACAATGCGCATGAAAAAGAAAATTACTTGTCTATGAAGTGCTTCCATTGCTAAAGCTCCCGCCTCTTGTTCTTTTGGGCCAGCTTTTGGTTCCCTACAGGCTAGTATAGGACGTGAGTACTTTGCCGCAAATTGTTTCTCAGTACCTAGGAAACCTGGCATTAAAAAGTCAAACAAAGACCATAATTCAAGTACATCGTTTTGTATTGGTGTTCCCGAAAGTATAAGTCTGTGATTCGCATGCAATCGTTTAGTTGCCTTAGCACTTTTTGTCTTTCCATTTTTAATAATGTGACCTTCGTCGAGCACACAGTAGTTCCATTGACAAGTTTCGAAATAATCGATATCCTTACGGATTATTTCATAACTTGCAACGATGAGTTTGTGATAAGTAACCATTGGACGTAATTTTTCACGCTCAGGTGGGGTGCCAACATATTGTAACACTGAGAGATCTTTGGTTTTGAAGAACTTTTCTGCCTCATACACCCAATGACCAGTTAGAGTTGGCGGACACACTACCAAGCTTGGTGGAGCATGAGGATTACGATGATGATCTAAAGCTAGTATACAAAGAGTTTGTAAAGTTTTTCCAAGGCCCATGTCATCGCATAAAACACCATGAAGTCGATAACGATTCAAGAAATTTAACCAATTTAAGCCTTGTTGTTGATAAGAACGTAACTCTGAAGATACTGGAATCGGTAATACGGTATCTGGGATACTGCGTGGATTCAAAAGTTGTTCTAAGAACCGCCACTCTTGTGTTTTCTTTTCTCTAAAATATTTCAAAGATTTATGATGTACATGTTAAATTAACATTTGTTAGTAAAATTTAGACTTACATTAAATCTGGTGGATCCGTAATCGCACCAGGATCAAGGGGCAAAAGTTGCACGAGTGTTGCGAATGTAGCACTACAAGCTAATCTTACAGCCTGATTTTGATCACTCATACGCCCAAGCAATGGAACCATAAAGAGCACAGCATATGGAACGATATTAACACCTAAACTTTCGACAAGACACGCTAACGCTTCGGCTGCGCCTTGTTTCATTGAATCTACTTCGCTTGGTGCTGTTACAGTTCCTGAGTATATTTTCTCTCCACCAGTTGATTCTAGAAGTGGTATTACACGGTTTGTAACCTGCATTATTATCTGGAATACAATTTTTTGGGATTACGATTTAATCGTCAAACTGACATCAAACATTATATTAACTTAAAGCATTACCTTCTCTGTATCTAATGTAGCTAATACAGCTATACATCTGGATGCCATGTGTCTGACAGCTTTGTAAGGATGAGCCAATAATTCACATAAGAATGAAAGGCATTCTAGGACAGGAGGCAGTAAGGCTTTATGAAGACTGGGAGCCATAACTTCTAAAACTTGTAAACCAAAAATTAACTGATTTACTTCTTCTTGAATATTTTCACGATTAGTGATTTTGTCTTTTTCTCGTAATACGTTTGGTAATATTAGTTCCCAAAGATGCGGCAAACGTGTAGGTAATTGTGCACCAAATAGAGTAGCTACAAAAAACAATGAATATTCTAAATTTATATAACGCATTTATATCGTATTAGAATGTTGTATTGCAAACCTATGGCAGTAAGTGCTAAAGTAGCTCCGCGACGACGTGTTCTATCAGCTTTAGCTTCAGGTTCTTCATAAGCAAGTAGTTCTTCTAAAGGAATTTCAGTTGTTGGTGGCCGGCCAGGCCCTCTGCCTCCACTAAGTCCGCTGTTGGTTCCCCGATTATAAGCTATTCTTTCAGCATGTTTCTGTCTATTGCTTAAAGTAAGAATTCCGTCAAATAGATCTGCGTTTGTATTACAATTTACACGAGGTGTAAATTCAGTATCCGAGCATAGGAATGTACATAAATTGGTCGATATCTATGATATAAAGTTAAATTAAATTATTCAAAGAGAATATAATATCCGTTTATGTTAACGATATTATTTTCCATGCAAACCTTTGCATTAGGAGTAGGTTTTCTATCTACACAGAGATCAACTAAATACGACAAATGCTTTGCAGCCAGTTTTTGTAGTTCTTCATTTTCTTCACGTTTAATAGCTTCCATTAATGGTTTTATCAATGGGTTAAGAGGTTGTGGAGATGGAGGAAGACAATGTAACATTGTTGCAGCACCAGCGAGTGCTGCTGTTGACATAACATTATATGAAAGTTGCTGTGCTGCTATATCAGCAGCACCTATTTTCACAGCACTCCGCCTTTCTTCTAAACTTTCAATCAACTTTGGCTTTAATTTAATCGGGTTAGAGCTGTTGCTAAAACTTCCACTAGGTCCTCCATAGCTTGTCGTATTACCCATGGCACAAAGTTTTGAAATTGGTTTCCCAGCAAGGATTGCAATTTGGTCGAGCGTCATCACTCCCGATGGTTCTACCTTGATAAGAACAGGCAGGTTATAATGTTTGAGAGTGGCAACGTAACCGCGACTGTCGTGTAACAGACGAGTAAAAGATGTGGCGATCTCATCGTAGTATACGTACTCGTTCAAACACTCCAATAGTCTCTTCCTTTTGAGAACAAATATATTATTATTGTATTATATTAAATATAAGTAAGATAGGAAGATTTCATTTGATACCTTAAAATATCTGGTATAGTAGGTGGTTTCATGTTATTTACAGTCGCCCAATGAGACATCGTCAAACCTACAATGGTGCGTTGTAATGCTGAACGCGAATTCAGATGTGCCAGTAATACTTTAGCGTAACAAAGTGAAGGACTAAGTATATCTGGTGTGTAAATAACACCTGGTGCTGGTTGTACTACGTAATGCGATAACAACCCTAACATTCGTGCAGCTCTACAACGAGCATGAATTAAGTTTGATTTCCTTATGTTTGGAGCTACAGTTTCGATTCCACCAATATAAACTTTTAATTCGGATATGGATTTTACATTTCCACCAACAGTATTATTTCCTCCGTTATTACTAGCATCTGATTGTCCGTCGCAAGTACCAGAAACTTGATTATTCTTAGCTCCTTTATTAGGAGTGGTTATCATGAGTAAGTTCGGATTAAATGGCACGTGTTCCGGTTGCATTGCAAGGCAAAGCCATGTGCTAACAAGAGGACACGCTGCATGCAATAAAAGTTCGAGATCGCTTTGTACGACTAGATTTTCCCAAACACGTTCAGCTACATCTTGTATGGCAATTACGTGCTCTATTAACGCTCGTTGAAAAACATGACGGAGGGCCTCTTGCAATACAAGTCCACCTCCTTCGCCCCATCGTTCTTTTTTATTCTCATTATGAGCACCATCATCTTCAGTTAATGTTTGTAATGTTTGTAAGGTGGCTTTACGTACACTGGAACTAGAATGACTAAGAAATGGCCATAATCGTGGTAAGACCTAAAACAACGTCATATTAATATTAAGGTTAAATAACAAAAAGTAACGCTTCTATTAATATAGATCTTACCTGCGATAATGGCTGAGGAGTAATATAAGAGCGCGCCCAAGGTAATGAAAGTATAGCAGCAAGTAATTTCATAAAACTATTACATGCTGCTGCTAGATCATCTTGTTCACGTAAAAGTTCCCAAAGACGAATTACAATTGCTTCTAATTCTGATGGTTTTAACAAACGTGGTAGAGCAGATGCTACTGGTATAAGCGCACTTGCTGCTGCAGCACCTACATCATCGACTGGATCGGAAAGACCTTGCATAGTAGCTGGAAATACTCTTGGCAGTATGTCGTCTAACAGATCATCTCGTATAGCAAGTAAATATTTGAGTGCAAGTAGCGCACCATGTCTTGCTTCCCATTCATCATGCTCCAACAGTTTTAGCATGACTGAAAGTATTCCTGTAATTCCCCTATTTTTATTTTCATCATCTTTTTGATTTGGCACTAGTAATAAAAGAGAACCTAGTGCTTGAGCACATGTTTCTCGTACGGGCGCAACAACTTGATCAGAAACAAAATCTCCAAATCTATCTAATCCTAAAACACATAGTAGTCGCAGGGCGGCATCAATAATCCACTGATAATGACTTTCTGCCATTTTCTCTGCAGTTTGATTCTTCGATTTACCTGCACCTATAATAAATTTCAATTAATATTATATTTTATTACTTTTTAAATGCAACTTGCAATCATTTTTCATACCTTTTCCATGAAGCTTTACAAGTTCACGTAAGGCAGTTGCTGCTCCGTGCCTTATTTCCCATTTTTGACTAAATAGATCTTGACAGAGACTTTCTGCAAATGATTCTAGAGGCCAATTTATTACAGAATCTGGCCAACAACCAGTAATATCTGGTACTCCATTGACTGATTCAGTCTGTGAATTATAATTAACGCCAATCTCTAACGAAATCAGTTCCTCTAATTTTATTCTTTTATTTAGTGATTCCCCTTCATTATTGACGGGAGATTGAGCATTTGAATTGTGATAATCTTCGTTGTTACGATGGTCATCAGGTTCTCGTGAACGTTGTTTTGAAACCGACTGTCGTGCCTATCAAATAAACAATACTATATAAGAATATCTTACTACATTAATATCAATGAGAGCATATTAGTGACTCAATTATGCGTTACCTTACGTCTAGCTCTATTCATTTCACGTCTACTAAGACCACTAGGTTGTCTTAGTGTTTCACTCACAGATACATTAGTTTGTATATTTGACGTAGGTGGTAATACTTCTGGTGTAAGGTCCTCGTTAGTAAACAATTCTGATGTATCAACCCCCATTAATTGTGGATGAAGGCCCAATTTAGCAGCAATTTTTTCCTTTTGATTAGGAAGTAGCATTTGATCCCCATCAGTAGCTGTTAAATCATATTCATTGCCTTCTGATCCAGTAAGATATGAACTACGTGCTAAAATCTTTTCCATATCAAAATCTTCCAAATTTAATTTATTGTTTGGTCTTTTTGCTTCTTCATCTTCTATGAATAAAAAATTTAATGTTAATAACAAAATTTAGTATATAAAAAAATAAAATTAGCTACCTGTACATGTTTCTTTCTTAATGGGTTGTGGATCCCAAGCAGGAACTTGAGCAAGTATAGCTTGTACAGCTTGTGCAGCACAAACTCTGGTATCCCATTGTGAAGACTTTAAAAGGATAGAAACTCTTGCCAATAAATGATGTAAATCATGAGGATGTAATCTCTGTGCTTCTCCTAATTGTTGTGCTGCAGCTCTTTTAGTTACTGCATTTGTCCCTGTTTCCAATAGTATGAATAGCCTGTCTAACCTAATAGAACCCATATATTATGATGTATGCAATCATGTTATTAAATCAACTATAGATAAATACAATCATCTATTAATATATGTATTCACGTGCATTTATTATTTTCAATTTTTCTTTATTATATAAAGTAGAAATATAGCAATATGATAAATATACACGTTATAAATTTTATTGAGATAATAGATATAAAATTTGAAAATATTAATCATATGAAGATTTACTATTTATTAAATATAGTTATTATAGATTATATTTTTATGTATAAAATATATATAAAGTTTAATAATAATATATTACTAATGGTACATTAATGTTTGTTATTATATCATAGTATCATAAAGTAATCTATTTTTGCACAATTGTAAGTAGATTAGTGTAAATATTAATATTATTCCATACATCTCATTTTAACAACACAATTATAATTGCCAGTGCTTTACCTTGATGTCATGTTTACAAACTATGTTGATCAATAAACAGCTGTGAATGCCTAAAATCAAAATAAGAGTGTACACATGTATATATAGTATCACAAACACATGAAGAATGAACTATCATTAAAAAATGATTATATATTTGGAATAATATTTACAGTAAATAAATGAAAACATTTAATAAACATACATATCAGAAACATAGACAAAATGATCATTACATGTATATTTATTATTGGATATTACAACAGTTCAACAGGAAATATATTGAATGCTCCAACTATACAAAATAAAATGGAGTACAGGGAATAATAAAACAAACAGCATATTATTTATCATTAATTTGATAAAGTAAAAGAAAATGATTCAAATAGGGAAAATCGATTGTCAACTTGAGGAACGAAAGTTTGTTGCAGTTAGATTGATGAAGTGAAGATGGATAGATGACATCTGCGAGTATGCGTTTTTTAATCGGTACAGAAGTTCAGGGATTTAAGTAATGCAAAATTTGAGGAAAACTGCACAAGTTTTAATTAAGGAAATGAAACGGAACATAATATTTTTCAAGATATCGTAAAGAAACACAATATGGACATATAAATAAATAGCGATGAACGAACGCTTAAACATACCTGATTTCAAAATATAATTTATTTTACTGCTACGCTTCAGCTAATCCGCATAGCCGTTTTCCACTGTATTGATTCCCCGAAAATCACATTACGCTCTATATTTCGAAAAAGATGATAGATAGACAGACTACTTGTCAAATTTTTCGGAGAGAAACGCATGTTCAAGCATCAAATTTATACTGACAGCCATATTGCAAGGGAACCTGAGTTTTGTCCCCCAATTTTGCTCTCATTGGTTGATTATACGGATCTTATAAATCGATGGACCAATCAACGTTTCCCTCGTGCCATGATCATGTTAAATTGCACACGTTTTATGCGTAGGATGAAATTATGCCGCGTACACATAATTTACTAGATGCATTAATTCTTCCTAATTCTTTCAAAATTATTTCATAATTCACACTTTAAGAATATTAAGTATATACATATTGCTTGTTGCTACTCATTTCATTATATTTTTAATCAGTATGCATCAAATCATTTGCATAATTCAATGTTTTGAAAATTTACTTTATATTCTTTTACGCATCGCAAAATTCTATATTTAGAACACATATATATTTTATTTATGAATATGATATTTTATTAACATATTATGATTCATTCAATGTTATATTCTTAAATATACAGGGTGTTCAAAATTTTCGTGACGAAAGTTTGTTAGTATACATAATTTATAGATCTAAATAAGGAGAAAATATTATTTAAACATAGGCCGTTTAAGATTTTATAAAAAAATTATAACAAAAAATGAAATATGAAGGAAGCAGTAAACAATTTGTGGTTATTGCGATATAATGTAGAAATAAATCAGCAATATTTATTTTGCATATTTCGTTTCTTTTCTTTCGTATTTCGTTTTCTTGTTATAACTTTTTTATAAGATCTTAAAAGATTTATGTTTATATAACATTTGTTTCTTATTTAGTTTCATAGAAAATGTATACTGGCAAAGTTTTGCCATTAAAATCTGGATCACCCTGTACAATATGCAATTTTTCAAGCAAAGTATGTATGTTAGTACGAAATGCATTTGAGCATGAATCTGTTTATTTTGAAATACAATTAAAAAATTCTTTAATTAAACGTATGTAAAAACCTTCTATTATGTATAATATATATATATACCAAATATTATATACTAAATTATTGAAATTCACGCCATGATTAAATGTTTTAGTGTTGTATGCAACTGCAAAATATTGTTTCATATTTCGCGCCATTATGATGACCTCGTGACTTTATTTGAATCTTTCCGAATTTTGACACGCTGTAATTTTAAATGCGAAGTTTTATTAGTTTTGAGTATAATTTGGACTGAAATAAGAAGACATCGCATAACAATTTGAGGTACATATTTGTTATTTTTCATATTATGGTAATGGTTCTCATATTATAAGCTATGATTCGACTTAATATATGTCGGAGATGGAGAGACACCGGAGCCTTCCGTCGAAACCGGGGAAAAACCCCTAATATTGTAGTTTGGATTCCATCATAGCCGTAGTTAAACAATCACCGTCCTTCAGCCCGATTGTAATTGCCTGCAATCTATGAGAATGAGTTTGGGTTCGAGGTGACAACCAGTCACCGAACGTAGCCGCGGTCAAGGGACGAACATTTTTCTAACAAAGTCATGAAAAGGTCTATAGCCCTCCATAAAAAGAAATAGTTGTAACGGCACTCGACAGTAAGCATACTAACGGTTTCTGTCTCGTTGCTCGTCATAAGCAGACCCTATTCTATGGGTAGGTCGATTGCCGGTTGTCGAGACATATTCGCAAAACATTTGCAGCCAGCCTAATGACCTGTCATAAACCTTAAACATTAATTAACGAAAATAGGCAAACAGTCTTTTCCGCGAATGACACTTCCGAAGACTGACCAATTGACAATAACGGCAATTTCCCTCACTCTCCGAACGAAGACTTGTCTCCACGAATATAAAAGACCTGGTGCCGCTAGAGAGTGGAGTAGTTTTTCCTAAACAGCGTCACCGTGAGAGCTTCGAGTACGATTTTATCGACTAAGGTATCATTTCGATAGAGTGCTTGCTTCGCGTGCTAACTGAGAGTACCACCTAGGCGTTGCCGACGATTAAAGGGTAAAAGAGTCCCGTTGACCGCGGATTCGTTATCGGACCTAAGACTATCGTCATTCGCATCGCGAGTACCTAACCGCCGCAGTTTGTTTGTCAAACCTCACATCTCCATATTTGTGTCAATAAACTCTGGATCATACCTTGACAATGGCTACTACTGGTGAAGATTCGTTACCTGCCCACACTTCCAATCCTACTGGCTCTCCGACATATATTTTTCTCAAAATGTTGAAAATTTGTTCGTAAAAAATCATCTTGCAAAATTTCAAAATTTGTTTTATAAACGTAATGACAGATTATATTAAAAATAATAAAAAATTGTAATAACAATTTTTATTAATCAACTTGTAAATCTTATTTAAAAAATTATACAATATATTAAGATAACCTTTAATTATAAGAAATTATAACACTCAGCATATCTTTCCTAGTTGGATAGTTTGTAATTAATACATAAAAAGGTTTTTAAAAATATTTGGCATTAAAACATGTCAATTTTTAAAGAATAAAATGTAAATGATATTAGCAGTAATCTTAACCAGTAAACAAATATTTATTTATAAGATTAAACTCTGTTCTAGGGTATTATATACATTACACATATCAAATGTTTAAGCAGCATTTATTTCATATCATAGATTTTACAGATTATTGATATTACTTTTGTTAACTAATACAATATAATAGTATTCTATTTTAACTCAAGATGATTTTAATAATATTTTAATGATATTTATAATTTCTATGTCCCCCTGAAAATGAAGACATACATTACGATATTGTTTCTTCATTATTTTATAACTGTAAATTATGCAAATTTATTATATATAAACTTACTGATACGCAAGTAGTTTGTAACATAGCCAAATATTGCACCAGCCATAATAACCTGATAAATTGGAGCCATAGTTGCTTTCCTAGGTTGCATATACTTTAACTGCCATCGCCAGTGAGCTGTAAGTTATGACAATTAAGTTATAACACTACAAAGAAACTAAATGCAAATTATTATAGAGCAAAAATTTAATTGCAGAGGAATCAATTTTTGCTTTATAACAAGTTATATTGAACTTTAAATATAAAAAATATTATATCCATTTATTTAAAACTAATTTATCTAGTAATATTAACATATATATCAATAATAAGCTAATTGTAACAAAAGTATTATATAATTTTTGAGCCATGGTAAGGCCACTTTTTTTGATAAAATATTTACCTCGTGAAATTAATGATGCAAATGGTTTGAATCCTTTCTCGCGTCGGCCAATCCACTCTGGTAAATCACGAAGTTTTACTTCGCCAAACGGTGTATCAGCTGTAAAGGCGGATAATATTTTATTAAATCATTTGTAAATTAAGTTAATGGCGAAAGATGGTAGACTTACGTTTTCCGTAATATCGAGAAGGATCATATGGACCGTGTTTGGCTGGATCATACCCTGCAGGATAATTACCCCATGTATCAAATTTAATTAATTTGGCAAATTGATTCGTCAATTGTTCCAGTGCATTCATTATGAAACAACTAACTTATTGAATACGAATTTTTAGTTACTACGTTTCGATGAATACCTATAAGGTACTATATAAAGGTTATGTCTGATGCGAGATGTACAATCATGTAGAGACAAAATCCCTAGATATATGAATTAAATATGGGTATAGGAATATAGGCACCGAGCACAAACCTCTATTTTTAGGGTGAAGTTACCTCCGGGATGCGGGGACACAGTCGCGTGGTACTTTGGGGTCGCATTGGCTATTGGTTTGAATATAAACGCGCGAGATTTTAAGAAATTCAAAATTTACATCCCAAGTTAGTTTATTTACAGTCATGAGTTATAACTCAAAATCTATAAGTATACAAATTTTTATTGCTACTGTTTGGTATTTAGTTTTGCAACTATGCAATGAATTTAGTGAGTTCTACAATATTATTTCGGAAACTATTATTGTTAACTGCAATATTTATAATAATTTGCTATCTTTGTCATCTATCAAATACTCATTGGTATGATGGATAATAATGATAACATAATGAATAGAAAATTAGTTATTAATCTTATTCAATTTGGAGAGAGAAGATCTATATAGTTCGGTGATTCAATATTTTATTCAATACATAGAATTTAATGTAAACTGATTTTAAAAATTCGATTCACTTTACAAAATCTTTTATTTTGTAATGTACATTTATATTTACATTATCAATGTTTGATCATTAATGATTTTAATTTAAAGAGTAGGTATTAAATACACATATTTTAAGGTAATAAATAATTATTTACTTCCAAAATTAAGATGCGCAATAATTCTCCCACTAAAACAAATAACGCACAGAAATTATTTTGTTATTGGATCTTGCCAAATTCTATGATCAGTTGATTAACTAAAACTTAATATTAAATTTATAAATAGGTTCTTGCGCGTGAAATCTATATCGCAACGAATATAAAAATCTTAGCAACAAAATACAATTCTTTAACCGCTCTTTTAAATCGTACTATTTATTATTACAATTAAGTTAATAAATTTTTATTTAGTATTTAATAAGTTCTCAAGCCTTACGCGCGAATGCTAAAAATAACAGTATTCTTATACCTATCTTCAAGTTCTACCTAAGCGTATCGAATGTTTAATTTAAAGTACATAAGTAAGGCTACAATTACGTGTAAGGTAGTTGGTATTTGTGCTCGTTGTTGATAATATTATTTCTTTTCCTATTCTTATTACTATCACTAGCCTCTAGTGGTCGCTTATTTTATTATATTTTCCGAGTACAAAGATTATTTGTTTCTTTTCGTTTCTCTGGATTCGTAGAAAGTTAGAAATTTCCCGATTGTTCATTTCGATTCTCGCATATCTTATATTTTACATGGAGCTGCGCACAGCTCTCCGAATGAATGTAAATCAATTTCCAGGCTGATGTGACAATGAAGCTTAACGAACGACTACAAACGTCGGCCGTTTAGGGGTTTCTGTTTAATCAGTAAATGCGTGTCGAATATTCTATTAGCTTGTCACAAAAGTTTCTTTCATTTTGTAAGGAAATAATAGATGCACAACATTTTTTGTTTCTACTGGAACAAAATGGATCATACATAATTCAATAAACTAATATAAAATAAAAAATGTTACGCATCTATCGTTTCCTTATAAAACGAAAGAAACTTTTCGGACAACCTAATACTTATACCGTTATTCGAACGACAGCGATTTGTTCCATTAACTTCATAGTCATTCTAAAATCGTTAGTACCTTCATGCTTCAAAAATTAATGTATTTGTTTAAAATCACTTGTGTAAAATTTGGTTTATTTGAAATATTATTACGTATAAGAAGAATAAATAAACTCTAAAATAAATATATGTTCATTGGTTGGTACCTTTAAGTACGCGTAGACATTCGAATAAATTTCATTAATCCTTCAAGAAGTATATTAAATCGAAAGGTTAAATTATGAAAATGTAGAGGTTGATAAATTCTAAAAATAGATCGAATCTATTCATTTCCAAATATCATACTCCTCGTAGTTTAATATGTTCAGCGAATTTTTTAAAAAATTGCTATAGAGTTAATTAAACCATTTTATCAAAACTTAAAAGTTTCAACAAATTTCTCTCGTTTTATTTACAAATTTTTCAAGAAATTCATCGAAAGTATCGTTCTCATGTTTATACCTTCGATCGCTAATATCTTCTTGTGTAATAAAATTCTTATAAATTTCAACAATTCGCTCTTCTAACAACAGCTTTTGATAATTCGATCGAATACGTTTGAAAATATACCTATCTGTTCATGAACGAGGATCCTTTGGATTCTCGTGATTTTTTCGACCTAAAACGTTCCTATACGGAAGCAGCAACTTCTTGTTCCATTTCGTGCAGCATATTGTATAGTCGCGTCTTCAAATTATCCGAAACCGCAGCACGTGGTAAATGTTCAATGTCACTGGCTGGATTCGCGCATTGTCGTAAAAGAACTGCCAGTGTACTGGTGGTGTGCTCCGACATGAGTAATCCAGGAATTATGATAGTCCCCGAGAGAGTCCAACCGAGAAATATTTTCTCGCAGATGATCTGAAAAACGTCATAGCCGTTCGTTTTAATTTGCTCCCATAAAGTGTATTTTGATACATACGTGTGTCTTTCATCGAACAATTTTTAAAATTAAGTTTCATAAGTTCTACAATTCATGTACATTCGTGTTCGATCTCAATTAAAACTTTAACCAATGTGTTATGTATTGGCTTGGCAACTAAGTGATTGCGGATTTTGTCATTAGGTGGTATTCACAAAATCCGTAATCACTTAGTTGCCAACCCAATACATAGTTGCGCATTACAAGCTGGTGCAACTCGATTCAAAGGTTAATGCATATACTTATTATATTTTCAACACTATGATAGTAGAATATTTGTCTAACGTGTATCCTCTAGTCTGTGAGTAATCTGTGAGAATTTTTGAATAATCAAGAATCAACTTTTTTTGTCGAGTCAGCTTCGTTTCGTCGAGTTAAGCAAAACAGCTGATTCAAGAAAAATTAAGATTCAAATTTTGATATTATCGACAATGTTTGGCACGTTATGTTTCTATGTACATAAAGGGTATTTTTATTATATACTTTATGTTATACGAAAGTGTTATACATATAGTTTCATGGCACTAGTATATATTGTGTAAAATTTTATCGAGGAACTAACTGTATCTAGAGATAAAGTTACTCAAAAATAGAGAATCTTCCAATTAGTGTGAATAGCACGTAGGAAACCTTATACATCATACATACTATCCAGCATATAATCTTCTCGATATATATATATAATCTTGTCTTTCTACCCTATTTTTAGTCAATGTCTAATCGTATTTCATAAAATACGCTATTATCAAATAACAAAACATAACGACGTTCAAAAGTCTGCAACCAGACAGACGTTTTATATTTTTCCCAAAATCGCCTAAAGCAATTTCAAGCGTACCTTCATATTTATATTAATTATTATTCTTTTAATTCTCGCTTACGGAAGGGAAACTAGAAAATTTATTCGACTTAAAATTTGTCAAAATCGTTTACTTTAAGTTGCAATTGCGTACCACTCCGTACGCAAATTTCGAAAGAAGTATTAAACATTTGATTTAATCAATGGCTGACATACTTTCCCAGACTTTTGGAAAGTCTCAAACTATAGAAAAATGATGTTTTGACATAAACGGTCCGGTTCATCTGTGGAACACCAAAAATATGTTCGTTTACAGAGTGTTAACCTTTGGCAATGTAATTAACTGACGAACAATTTAGGATAAATAATTTAGAAAACAATTGTTCCTTTACGGCTGAAATATCCTAGGGTGCCCTTAGGTTATCAATATTATTTATATTGTCGATATTTTAAGGTTCATAACTAAAAAGATCATATATTATCGATACACTGTCAATATTTATCGACAAACCGTATTTTCGTTGCGAACTTTGAAATATTGACGATAGTTTTGATCGTCTGACGACAGCCTTGCATCTTTAGCCTCTTTTAGGATTAATATTTTATGAGTTAATCCTGATACGATCTCCAAACATTTTATCAAAAATCAATATTGCATTTAATCTAGATTTGCAATCAATTTTAACTGGGTAAACATTTCCAATGTTTCAATATTTTAAATAAAAAAATACGAGGCAACTAACATATGAAATATATAGCACCTTATTTCACATGGTTTGCTGCAGTCTTTTTCGAACTATATCGTAAAAGGATTAGCCTAACTCGATCTCGTCATTTATCGAATTAATTTTATTATCTCTGGTAATTACTTGTAAATTGTTGTTGGCGACCGGTGACTCGCATCGTTTGTTCTTCGAGCAGAAGGACCTGCAGTCGAAGTAGTCGCAGTCGTCGTGTTTCTCGCAGTTCTTCCCGTCCGCGGTGATACGGCTGATAATCGTTTTAGGAAACACCGCGTCCAGGTCGAGGAACTTGAGCTTCTGTCCACCGAGAGGCAAACCGAAATGGTTTATCTTCACATCGCACAGATGGATCGGCTCAGGAAAGTTGGTGTCGAGTTCTTCGAGCAGGTCCAGGATCATCACGGCCAGCTTCAATCTTTTCGCCCATTCCGGTTTCGAATCGGACAGAGCAAGGATTGTCGTGGGTGTTTCTATGGGTCGTACGTATTCGACCGCGTAGAAGGTTCCGCATGTGCCAATCAGCTGTGGAAAAATGTCCCTGTCCTCGTACAGTATGCTCATCAGGTACTCGTTCTCCTGTAACAGCGGCCAGAGATTTTCCATCTCGAGCTGTCGCCTTCTGGGCTCGGTCTCGACACGATGCGTACGAAGTCGTGCAAGCCTCTCTAATTGATGCTGTGACAGCGTCACGTTCAGCTTGCTAACGACCAGATCTTTGATCATGGTGTTGAAGTCCGTCTCAGATGGGAAATGCTTTATGCCAGTCGCGTCCGTCCAGAATAACGTCTCGTACTGCTCCATCGGTGTCTTCGTTCTGAAATCAGAGCCCTTGTTTCAAATGTCTTAGTTTTTGAACGATTATTTACGGTCGCATCGATCGCTACAACATTACAGTTTCTTCAAATTGCCTACACTCTAAACAGTAATTTTTCAACTCCAAAGTAGGCTTTTTCTTTACTAGTTTTTAGAAAATGGAATACGTTTCTATAATATTAGTTTCAACGTTTCAACAAAATTTGTAATTTACTCTTTATTTGATGTTGCACGAATTCTCGAAGTTTCTACGGTTTTACGAAATTGTAAATGATTTTTCGATCGTTCCGTCGAATACTGTATTTCGAGAATACCGTAAAATCAGAGAATTCCTTGATCCTAGATGTAAGCATCGAATTTTTCTCTGTGACATATATATTTGCAAAGAAAGGGAATAAACCTTGAGGCTTTGAACACAAGTCGGGTCGTCTCCCAGTGGGCCGAGAAAACCGCTTCTTTGCCAGTGTGAAGAGTTTCGCATGCGAGCGAGTGAATCCCTCTTTCCGAGCATAGCGGGTCGCAGAGAATTCCTATTGCAGCTCCTTTTTTGTGCGTGCTGCACTGAAATGAAAATTATGATCAGGTACCGTAAGAATAACGTTCGCATCGTAAAAGTTCCCTTCAAGGGATACGATTAAATTATCCTCAATTTCTTTTTACTCTTCTGAAATTCTGAAACATTTTTACAGCATGATCTTGTTACCAACTTGGTGTTCTCATTCTCATATTTTTCTTTATTTTTCATTGATTTACAGTATTTTTACGAGCATCCTTTCGGCTGAAGGGTTACGTAAAACGTCAAACCGGGACAGGGAACTCTTAAAGCAGTTTTATGACACGGGGCGAAATTTCTCGTAAACCAGACTCGGCCACTTTCCAACATCCTTTAAGATATTAATTTATTTCTTTTAACAATGTATGGTTTATTTCAAGGGTGGCCTCAACAATATGTAAAACGTCTCCTTTAAATTGTACTTCTTCTTTAAGATATTTCAATATTTACAAATTTCTGTTTAAATATATTTTAACATATTGCCTCGCTACCCGCCATATGCAACACAGTGTCAATAATCCCATGAAAAATAATCTACTTCAAAAAGACACGTTCGTGTAATTGAGCTTAACAAATTAAATTTCCATTGATTATTTTAAAAAGACGATGCCAGGTTAGAATTAACCAAGTGAATATTCCAATATTTTTGCTGTTCTCATCTACCGCAATGAAAGTTTCTTATTATTCTTACATTTTGATAATAGAAATTTTTAATTATCCGGAAGTCGAAATTTACAGATTATTTCTTGCAATTGTCCACCGAAAGTTACGTATAAATTCAAAATTACCGTTTCCTTCAAACAATTGATCTCTCATACGATCGAAACCGGTAACTTTCACGAAATAAACATCAAACGCATTTTTCTCCCGTTGCTTCCGATTTTACTTTGAAATAAAATTTCCGTACAAGTACCAAGGAACTAAAGAAGAGAATCTATTGCCTTGGAATTCCCGTTTATCTTGATACGTGAAATCGTAGTCACGTATCGTCTCGTCTGTCCCTCAATGAAATCGAACGACTTTCATTCAAGATATTTCCACGTTCGTCGCAACGTGACACCGATATTTGAATCGATCAAGTCGATCGGCGTGTAAAAGTCACGGTTTAAGGGATATCTCGTTGGCGAAAAGCGCCTCGGTTAGCTTTAAGTATCGTATAAGTTTCTTTTCTTACATTCATCGCGGACTCGTGTAAAACGGATTCCTTCGTATCTGTATAATCTACACGTACAGGACGTGTTACGTTCTTCGTTATGTATTTTGCTTTTAGAACCCATTTTAGAATGAAGTAAGGTTATTGTAAAAGCACGTTGCACACAGGGGGTTTCTTGAAACAGAATGAAGGAATATCGCGAGACTTTGGCCGAGTAATGGGTTAGTTTTCTCTTTGAGTCACGTATACGTGATATGTATACAGGGTGAGACATTGCAATTGTGCATTTAAAAAGATTTCTTTGTCTCTTCTTACACTGTAAGAGGACGTAGTCAGGAGGATTCGTCTCATTTAACTGAGCGAAGAATATTAAGATGTAATTCCCGTATGACAAATATCTCGACACGAGGCTCGACATTTTGAGGCACGTAACAGTAATGTTACATTAAACGGACTGTTTTCTATTGAAATTGTGTAAATTGTTACATCAAAGGATAGAATGATGAATCTTTCATTCTATGTTTCAAAAGCGTTATCTACGTGTCTTTTTAACTAATATCGAGAACAAGGACGTGGGAAGTAAAAGAAGACAACTGTATTGCGTGATATACAGATATTTTTTTAAAATATCACTTTTGGAATGTAAAGGGAAACATCTGCTTTGTCGGGAAGCTTTGTATAATGCTGAATATTAAATATTTCAAAATAGCAAGGCGTTACATTTTAGTACATTTAGTACTACATTTAGTAGTTTTATCAAACATATTAAAATTGTCCGAATTGTTATATCTCTAAAATTATCTTGCATTCGTTTATACGTAATACATTTATTCTTCTATGTTTCTATAATATTCCATTTCAGTAAAGAAATGTGACATGTTTTAAATATCGGATGTCTCCTAAGAAGAAGCAAAATCAGTAATAACCTTAAGCTTTGTAAAGTTAAGCTTATCTTGCAAGAAAATAAATTATCGACGAAAGTTTCTTTACGATTAAGAGAAGCGACAAAGATTTTCATCTTATGTAATTATCCAATAAAGTCTTGTTTACAGAAAATTTACCATTTTAGTTATGTTTTCACGTTCGAGTATACGATTTAGATAAATTACAATTAGATTATAGGGGTAATAATTTTGAGCCATGTTAAGATCCTTACGATTTTGATTTATCATCCTGATAACTGAGCTTTTCTACGTTTAAACACCCTGTAGATGCATGTGCAACACAAAAAGGCACGATAAATTGTCCATTCACAAACAAAGTTTCAAGGTATTTGCAATATAACTCTATACAAACGAAGGTTACTACAGGAACTCGTTTATGCGCGACAGCATGACCGATCTTTATATTACCGAATATTTGTTTTATCATACGATGATCAATTACACGTGTACTCGCGAATATTGACACTGCGTATTCATTAAAGATTTCATTACACTGATTTAATTGAACGTCTTGTATCTCTACCTTGTAATCCATTAAACATATTTGACAGCATCATCATTTAACCAGTTGTAGATTGATCCACCTGCGGTATTTTATGTTGTCTTTACGAATAATACATATATACAAGATGCATATCAAAATTTCATTTTTGATGACCATTAATAATTAATATTTTATACTATAATAATAATAATAATATAATAGTACAGTAATAGTAGTATAGTAATAGTATAATAATAATAATAATATTATTATTATTATTAATATTATTATAATAATTATTATATTATTATATTATATTATTATTATATTATATATTATATTATTATATTATTAATATTATTAATATTATTATTATTATTAATTATAATATTATTAATAATATTTATAATATTATAATAATATTATATATTATTAATATATTATTTTTAATATAATATATTATTATTATTATTAATATATTATTAATAATATTTATAATATTATAATAATATTATTAATAATATTTATATATAATAATATTATTAATAATATTATTAATAATATTAATAATATTTATAATATTATTAATAATATTTATTAGTAATATTATTAATAATATTATTATTAATAATATTTATTATTATAAATAATTTATTATAAAATAATTATTAATAATATTATAATTATTAATATTATTAATATTATTATAACAATATTATTATTATTACTAATTATAATATTATAATTATATATAATTATATAATATTATAATATTATAATTATAATAATATTAATATTATTAATAATATTATAATTAATAATAATAATAATAATAGTAATATTATTATTATTATTATTATCGATCTATCGGGATCTATTGGAATTCATCAAAGGTAAAGAAAAAATTATGAAAAAATCACGATTACGATGATCGTAAATATTTTTTAATCGACCGTAGGAGATAGTGTGTTTAATGTAAAATTACTGTTACATCGATCAAAATGTTAAACCTTGTCACTTTGGAATATTTCATATAGGAATGAAATTTGATAAACTCGATTATTTTCCCAGCGAAATTATCATTGGTATTTTATAAACGTTATAAAAAGACCGAAATTTATCATGACCTTCTTCTTCACAGTACATCTGTCTTCTTTCACGATGTCCCTGTATTTATGTACGTACTACTTTTTGCCTACTACTCCAAGTTCACAAGGAAAGAAACGCTAATCCTTATTGTCGTCCCAGAACCACAAGTACGAACACTCGAGAAACGCGCAACCAGAAGGAGGAGGTTCTCGTTCACCGCGAGAGCTAAAACAAATTACGGTGCCACCACGAAGTGCTGATAAAACAAATAAAATAAGTAGAAATGAATCTTCAACGTGCAATAGCGCTGTCAACAATGAGAAATGTGTTAACAATACATTTCCCGCTGATCACGTACAAATGTATATTTAACTGCTGATTACATAAAAAGATACCGAATACTTTTTCGGCCGTAGAAAGTTTCTTCGATGAATAATTTCAAATTACGTATTATAATATAATCGTTAAATTTTGTACGTTAATACTTTTTCCGAGGCTCTGTGTATTGCCATGATATCAGTTATAATTTATTATTACAGTACATCTATTGGCTATTGAAAAACTGCAACAAGTTTTACTTTGTTTAATAGCGTATAGTATAAGGCGAATGAAATAATAACTTACAACGAAACGATTAAAAAATAAAAACAGTGTAAAATATTTAATTTGCACGGTACACGAGAAGAATATTTTTTTACTTATTTTTGTTACTTTCTTGATTTCGAGCAATTTGTTGGATTCTCAACTATAGGTAACAAATCCAGGAAATTTCATAAACAATCAGATAAAGAATCATTTTTGAAATGTTTAACAGACACCAATTATTGTATCCTAAAATTGTTTATCACATTTTTTGCATTTATTCATTTGCATTAAATAAATATCAGCAGGTGATCCAATATCATGTAATATCATTTAACGTAATTGGCAAACAAGTGAAAATATGCACAAACACGTACTTCCACGTGAAGTCCGTCAAACAGGATGAGGAAGAATGTTTTAAATGTTTTAATCGCAAAAATAAGAATTTCGTGGGTGGATGGACGATTCATGTAGTCGAATTTTTACGTTCGATCTGTAGATGTTGGGGCATCGTTCGGAATGAGAGCAATAAAAGTGAATTATTCTCTTGCCGCGTGGGCGATACTTGCGTTACATACAGGCACGCGTGTATTCGTACACGTATAGCTAGTTTCACGTGCGTATAACCGGTACAACACACGTTTGGGTCTGTGCATACTGTAGACTATGCACAACGATATTTTTAGTCGTCGTGACCGCCATGATGAGAGGATTTCTCGAGTAGAGGCGGATCCCATAACATGCGTGTCACGCGCCTTTATGCACCGTAACGTCCATGTAACGTTTCGGATGAACTTTTTCGAAAGCCATCATCCTATCTGGGCCAAGTTTATACCAGCCGAGGTCCCACGTTTTTTCGCGCATTTTCCTATGCATCCTGGGATAGAAAAACGGAGGAATGTTAGGATTATCTTGTTCCGGGGGTAATCAAATTTCTGCGAATCACGAGCAATTTCAGTGGCGCTTCATGGAATTCTGTTGACTTGCAAAAGTTTTGAGTACAGGTGGGAAGTATCAGAAAGCGATTCTTCCGGGATTTGGTGAAATTCCTTTCACCTGTAGATGGGTCAAACCCTTTCTAAATACGTAGAAATTACGCCTTTGAATTCTAATCACTCGAATTTTTATTCTCGTTAGAAAAGATCGCTAACGTTTCACTTGATAAACGATTGCATAATCGGGTAGAAAAATTATGAGACAAGTATTTTGGAACCTTTTCAGACTCGTTGAAAGACTAGAACAGTAACAAAATTGGGCTCTGATAATTCGATTTACCTATGGTAATTTGGCCAAATACAATTAATGGGAAAAACGATATACTAAACAATATAAATATTAGTAAAATAGTTTCAGGAACAAAGGTCTTTGCATACTTCATGTTATGACATATTATGAGCAATGCAGCAATATTTTACAATTATCAAGGTTAAGGAATGAGCTTTATCTACATATAAAATAAATGGTTTAAAATTCATAAGCATGATATATCGTTCATATAGCGTCGGAATATCAAGATTACGGAATAAATTCAGTACAAGTAGTTTGTGCTGAATGTTTTGAAAGATGTTGAACGATCTATGAGTCACTATCAAGTTTAAGTATACATATAACGTTGTAGTATATCAGTGTTGTAAAATAAATATCGCCGATCGAACATAATATCTCGGCGCTTAAATTATTCAATAACGTACGATCAGCATTTATGATTTTACTTCTTATATTTGTACAACACTACAGGCAGAAAACCATTAAAAGAAAGATAATTTAACACGAGGATCATCCGGAGACATTTTTTCGCGACCTCGCGTGCGTTGGATAATGCATTACGTAAACGTTTTCGTTCTTAATATTCCAGCATGATGATAGTGTGGCTTGAATGTAATGAGTAGTGACACTAAGCTGGCATTCGATGCTTTACCACATCGATGCAACCACTCTCTCGGCAAATTTAATTTATAGCCACGTTCAATTAATGTTTTTTCTACCGCCGGAGAATATTAATCCACTTATAATCAGCGTTTTATATGGTCATAGAAAGCTGTGAACGATCGCAACAAGTGCACGAGTCATGCTGAATTATAAATTTACATATACAGCGACTCACAAAAGTATTTGAACGCTTATAGAAAGCTTTGACGAATATGTACATATATTATGCGCGCCATACGAAACGTTTCGCATTTTCATTAGCAGTGTGATGAATAGACCGTGAATTTTTTGCAATCTTTGAAAATATAACTGAAGAAATGCAATCGAAACAGCGATTTGTTTATTAAATATTATAGTAAATATACTACTCTGGATATTTTATATATATAGTTTCGTACATTATGTTCAAAATTTCACACAAACGCTTAAAAATTGTAATGCAGTAACTCAATGGCTTGACTCTCGCCATTACGTTGACAAAGTTTGGAAAAGAAAAAAGAAACCGAAGGTGTACATAGAAAAATATTTAAGTAATAGTTCATTGTTCGTTATATTAATATCGGTATATAATAACATGATTATTCATAACTTATATTACTTTTTCAACTAAATAGTAAACAGCTTGTATCTTCGATACACATTTTTAAATTGGTTCCAAATTTGACCAACGTCAGTATCATAGTCGTATCTCGTTACAGTGCTTGGAAAATTTGAAAATGTTTTATACAATACACGCATAGTATATATGTATATATATATAAATATTTCCTATGGTAAGTATTCAAATAATTTTCGTGAGGAACTATTGGGTTGGCAACTAAGTGATTACTTTTGACAATACCACTTATTGACAAAATCCGCAATCACTTAATCGCCAATCCAATATTAGACTGTTTCGATAGGTATCAGGTAGTGTTCATTGGATGAGAAGAATAAACACAAGCGATTGAAATCGTTATTAACATGTTCATTTCGTACGTCCTAGACTTAAATCAACACGCAATACTTTTGCGATATATATATATATATATATACATATATGTGTGTGTGTGTATAATAGATGTGATACTGACTCGTTGTTACATGACTCATTGTCATGTGTAATGGAAATTGTGCTGTTTAGAAGTTTCATCGATCAACTTAATGAATCGAGGAGTACAAAAAAAATGATGACATTGAAAGCACTGTTTTCTAATTATCAATTATTATTTACGTGATTTTCTTGCGACGAATGAACTTATATAGGTAATCATAACTCATTTGTTTCTAAAGAATTGAGCATCGATCGTGTATACTTATATAATGAAATTCATTCTAGGAGGCTCGATTAAAGATCACGAAATTTTGAACAAGTTTCACAAATACAGAATGAATTTTGTACGAAAATTTGTTTTTATTCGTTTACATATGGCTCAGGTAATGGAAGTTTGACGAGCAGCGAACGTGATATAAAATCGAATTCCATTGCAGCCACGTGCGTTGAACGGTAATCCATTTATAATGAGAACATAACACAGTGAAAATCTCTTAAACTGTGCTTAAGTGAATATTTCTGACGACTATAACAGCTGCACGAAGGACGTGTTAAAGCGATTATAAATTGTAAAGTAAATCACAGACGAGATAAATCGAGCACCTTTTCTTAAAATTTTTTTAATTTCCTACAAAGACGTGAATATTATTATGAAGACGCGCGAATGTATCATCAACAACGATTCTCAACTTCTATGAAACGCATAAGTGGCGAAATTCCGCTGTATAACGAATACTATCTTCCTCAATCATATATATATATATATATGAGGGTTGTATCGCAGGGTTGTATATATATCTATCATATATATCATTTTTCACAAAAATCCTAAACAGCTGAGAAAGGAATATTTCATGCATTGTCCCATTCATCGTCGTCTATTTGATATTTTGAAAGACTTCCCTTCGAACGGCCTATTCATACATGATTTTATTTTTCTAGGAAACCAGTCAAATTCTAAGGGCACATTCAAAAGAATGTAAATAGACGGTCTGCGGAGACGGGGATATCTCGCAAGTTTGCTTGTTTCTATTCAGTAAGCACTACGCAGAGGGCTTGTAACGATGTAAACACACAGAGGTAAGGACGGGAAAATTTTCTTTCCTAGATTCGTAGATTCACACGTGAAATTGGCACTGTACCGTGCTACAGAATCAGTTCGTTTCGTGCACGTTGGGAGAGCGCGTGCGTGCCCGTTTATTCAGTCCCTGTCCCTTTCTCTCTACCCTCTTACGGTTTTCACCCCTTCGCGAGCGTGACCCTAGTGCGACCTGTCTATACGATCTCTGCGTACGGTGCGTGTATGTCGTGTGTGATATAGTTGTGCACGGTGAAACGTGTCTCGAAAGAACTCACCACGTTGGATACGTGCCGCCAAGCTTCAAGGTTCGTGCACATAATACCCCAGTGAAGGAGCAGGTAGACAACGAGAACCATGGTCGTGAAGAGAAGTATCGTGATCACCTTGTAGTGGTACATGAAACCAGGCAATCGTCGGACGTTCATGATCCTGAGGTTTTCTTCTGTTCAGGGTAAGTCGAAGAATATTTATCACGTTTCTTCTGTACTCTTTTTTCTCTCTTTCGTTTACTCGCTCCGGGATATTCGTCAATATCTGCGATGTCGTCGTTCGCGTTCGATGTATCCCTTTCTTTACCAGCTGTCTCGTCGACGACGTCCCCGACGGCGCATCGCGAGGACGTCTCGCGTTTAATCTGTTCGCGACTCGCTCATTCGCTTGACTCTTTTTCCGAGCGTTGTCCCGACGACACGATCGTCGCCCGACCGGTGCCGTACGCTTGTGGCAATGCGGCATAATCTGCGGCACATGCGAGCGTCGCGACGCCGCGCCTCTCGCGGCGAATCTTCCGATAGCGTCTGTTGCGCAGGCTCGTATTCATTTAGACTAGTTCACGGAAAAATTCGAATTTCGCTCGATCACCGTTCGCACACTGTGCCGTTCTACCGCCAACGATTCCTTCGTACAGTCGGTGATTTAATATATTGGGGACGGGGAGAGCGACAGGGTAAAGGTTAGAACTGTTGAGAGGTTATTTTCGAGGTGTTTTCATACATTTCGAGATGTTTGTGTAAATGACGTGAAATCAACGATTTAATTTAAGATTTGCGTACATGGACAGATTCCGCGATGATACTCGTGCGTTCTCGGATGTAGGTGAAGCTCATTGGTTATTTTGATTGGAGAGTTTTCCTTTTTGTATCGATTATTTGTGTGGAAAAAGCCATACGAGTCTCGCCTTACGTTGTTTGATATAAAGTTTAACCTCATTGAGGGTGAATTTATTTAAATTAGATAATATTTACTTGAATCATATTTACAGATATTTGATGAGTTGGATCGATATTGGAAGATATTTTTAATTATCCGAGAAAAATATTGTACGTTATTGTACATACGTGGTTATTATATATCTTTGGAATCATGTTTGAATAAAACAACATGTACATACACATGCACGCGTATCGTATGTATGGTTCCCTTCAGGGATTAATTATCCACGAATGTGTTGATCAATTATAATATTAACTATAGAAAGGAAAATAATAAATTAACGAATAATTTGTTTGAAGCAAAGTAAAAAGAATATACTAAATCATACTACATTTTACCGATGTTTTTTTTTAATTGAAAAGTTTACGAAAGTTTATTAGATTTTACCAATTATTACAAAATTGGCACGTTTCTCGCATTAATTTAATTTTTTTATTTTTATCATGTGTCTCATCGTACATCTTACAAGCAATTGTCACAGATAGAACTTATTTCTGCTATATTTATCACTTTCATTACACTTTCACGATAGACAGTTGGGTGTAGTGATGTATTTACATTGAATGGAATCGAATTACACTAAAGAAACAGTTGCATCGTTTTGTTCAAATTGCGTTTGAGGATTAGCTCGGCGAAGGTTTTACATGCACGTACGACGTTGTATCTCTAACTGTTCTACATTGCCTGCTACTGTAGAAATTTTTTGCTGGCTCATCATCATCGTACATGTGCACACTCTAGTTTTACGATAGTGTGGACTTGTTCGAAACGAACGAGGGGAGCTTTTAATTGGAGGTCCAGCTGGTGCTGCCTCCTTTGTCGTGCTACGAGATAGACGTTACAAAAGTTAGAACGATCGTTGATGCAGTCAGCGTGAACTTCCTGGAAAATTTGAATGTAAAGAAAAGTTTCTTTTTTAAGAATTTAATATCACGACACTTTCTATATGTACTTATTACTTATTTATCACTTATTTTACGGATAATTCAAATTTTTTTATTCGATAAAAATATACTCAAATTTTCCTTGTATCAAATACATTTTTAAGGAAATTAGGCTAGGAATTTTCAGCCAAAAAATTGAATAGTATTCCAGAATTTGAACGTACAATTAAATCTGACCTATTTATTGGAAAAGCAAAAATCGATCTTTTGGCTGATAGAGGAAATGTTGTGCAATTGATGTAATTGCTTGTGCTAATTACAATGTCAATTTTGGGGTATTCAACGCATATGAGTATTTCTTAATTATGAAATTGTTATTACATACTTAACATTTATAGATGCTATTACACTTATATTATTCTTAAACTCATAGAAAATGGGTTTAGAAATTCTTGCTTTTTATTTCGTAAGATGTTGCATTTTTTCGTGTCATAATAATATTCGGTTAAAATAGGATCTGTAATAGAGATATTTGATAAGATCATTAATAGAACCCTTCTAATTAAATAGCTCAACATTCTATGTATTTGACATTTACAAACCTTTTAAATTTATAAATTTAATAATAATGAGAAATCATATATCTAAGTAACCCGCTCAGATGTAACATTTTATCTTTATTTCAGTTATCTATTATCTTTAAAATTATTCCATATATCCAATACATTTTCTCAAATTAATTTGTACATCGGTCTTCTTCACCCCATCTACTCACCCCTATACACGAAATATTTTAACGTAATCGAATATAATAACGATAAGATATTATGTTTCATCCCTGTGATTCAATAAGATTCAGTACATCCACACCATTTAACATTTTTCCAAGCAAAGTTTTTACATCACTCTCATCCGCTCTTACGCAATAATAATAAAAAGTCACATTTTTAACTAATTTAGTAAAATCTAACATACTTAAATCATCTAAGTAGCAAAGTTGGCAAATTATTTCCAATACGCGAATACGTCGTGTTCAACTTTTCCAATATATTAAATATCGAATATAACTATCCTCATCCGTACTCACAAAATACTTCAACGCTACTTTCCGCGCGTCAATTACACCAATTGACCGCTCGTGCACCGCTAGCGTTGCGACAATACCGTTGATGATATGGTAATTGTTCCTCCTATCGTTTTCACCGATAAATAAACCTACATTCGTAGAATTTAGATTTCTGAAAAATTTGTTCAAAAGATACCAAATTCACCGTAGAGGTTCAAAATGAAAATTGGCTCGCGATACTTCTTCAATATTTTCCCTTATTGCGCAACATCCTAGTTCCAACCTCGTCGCCCTATCTCAAACTCCATTAAAACTTCTACAATTTTGACAGAAACCTGGTGCGGCGACTTTATCCTGGTGTGGCTTTCGTGGGTCGTTCTTAGACCGCGTTCACAAGCCATCATCCGTTTCCCCTCCCTTGGCGAAGCGTGCGTTGGCCGAATCTCGCAGAAACGATTCGTAGCAGTTTCCAAATTGCGCGCGGTCCCGCGTATCGCGAAAGAGGGACGCACCTGCATGCTGCTCGGCGCGCAGCTGCGACCTTCGACGCCCTTGTGCCGGCGGTCGTGCTACGCGACGCCCGTCCTCGTCATTTTTACGCCGGACGCACGCACGGCCACGCGCGCGGTTCGTTCGTCCGCTCTGCTTGCTTCCCGTTAAGACGCAGATCCCGGCCGTTCTCCGTGTTTCTCCACCGTCACGTTCCCCCGTAACGCGAGACAAACAGTGTGCTTTCACCCCCGTGAACGCTACTATTTCCGCCGGAGCATACCGGTGCTGTCAGCCGTGTCCTCGCGAGTGCATTTCGCTAAACGGCCCTCTGGAAGGGGCACCAGTGAAAGGATCGCCTGGCGGAAAGTCGGTGAGTGCCGCGCGAACCAGCACGCGTTTGCTTCCACGCTTCTTCCTGTTCACTCACCCTCCGCGACATCGTGTACCTGCGCAATAGATTTAAAGGGCCTCGTAGGGAACGCTTCAGGAAATTGTCTGGATTTTTTTTGTATGATTTAATAAACGATTTATAGGAAGTGATAGAGCATTAGTGAATTGACACAAGTGACGACGTTGCTGGTTATAGAGTTTTGTTATACAAGTTTTTTGCGATTATTGCAGCACAGTGCAGTAGAATAGAAATTGTAAGAAATCGTCGAACTCGTATGGAAATTTAGCGAATGATAATGTCAGCGAACTGACAAGTGATACGTTGCTACGTATGTTGCACGATATTCTTTAAATCTGTAGAATACAAATTGTAGCTGATTCTCAACATTGTATAATAACTTAAGAAATGAATAGCATTTTAACGAACTGATAAGTGACGCGTTGTTGCTTCTGCAGCTTTATTACACGGTATTTTATAAGTACAGCGATACGATTTTTACCATACAAATTGTAGAAAATTGACAACTTTGTACAGTAAGTTATTAAATGATAATGTTAATAAATTGACAAATATCGTGTTGTTGTTTATAGACTTTTGTCGCGCGAGTAATTCGTTTAATTTTTACCACTTCAGACGAGATAATTAACTGAATCGTAAGTTTGTAAAATTTACTTGTTGAGCTTGACTTGGTTTAGTAACAACCTTGCAACTATTGTGCAAAAATATTAAGTATACATGCGATTTGTAAAGTTTTCTTGTATACTATTGGTTTAATTAGGTCAATCAATCTTTTTTGTTGCGTTAGAGAGGAATTCGTCGAGATGTAGCGGCGATAGTGACATAGCCGGTGTTTTAATGTTTATGACATTGGAACAGTTATATTTGCAATGTTGTTCGACATTTTAACTTCCAGTTATATTTTTGAATAAATTAAAAGTTATACGTTGTTACAGTTGTTAACATGAAATAAGCGAAAAGTTCGACTGTTTTACATCTATGTTTTACAATTGAATATGTATGCTCTATATTTGTATTTCCGTGATAACAAACAATCGGCGATTTTGTTTTCTCTTAACCGATGGTGTTAACTGTTTCTGTTTTGATTACTGCTAGGGTACTTGATGGAAGTAGGTGTTAGATTGTTTTCAAAGGGAAGCCTAACTGTAACGAAGATATACACGTATATACTTGTTTTGATGATTGTGCTTAATTTTGTCAAGGGGAATGTCAAGTATCTGTGTTGATTGACATTGAAGCAGATAAGCAATTCTTCGTTTGCATTATACGAAGCAACTGTTAGGGCGTATCAAATTGTCTAATTTATTCTTCGATTATTTAAAAATGAAGTATCGAACGTCTTATTTATAATGTTGTCTTTATAACGCGTAATACAAATATATCAACAATACAAATTGATCACCTATGATTGTTACGCGATATTTTTACATATTTAATAAATAATATTTTTACAAATTCTACGTGAATTTATATCTTAGTAAAAATTTTGTTCTTCTATCTAATAGACGATTCTAAAAATATTATCGATCTATTTAAATATTTGTCTTCGTCCCACATGTGTCTTAAATATATGTCACGTCGTGTTTTTACAGGAGAACAATTATAAATAGTACTGTGAGAAGCACGCTCGTGATCAAATCTATGTATAAATTCGCGTGTATTATTATTTCGATATTACGCAATAATCATCCTCGTGGCTCATTGTCGGTGAGTGCCTTTGAATTTTAATATCATTGATGCCATATGTGCGGAAACATCGAACAGAATTTAATTACGAGATATATATATATATACTTTTAAAGGGGATGAATCACGGATTGCTCGTGTTTATCGTGAATATCTACAATATCGTAAGTTACCTACATCTTTCCTCTTATCTGACCACCTTTGTATTCCAGTTTACATTATTCTCCATATAATTATATTATTAACAACATATTTCTTGTAAACAGTTGCATAAGAATGGACGAGTTTCAGTCGGTGGTCGGACAGACAACTTTCGATAACTTGTCTAATCGCTCGCCATTTGCGCTCAGATTTTCTGTCCTTTTCATCGTAAAAATTACTCGCGAAACTCCCTATTAAAATTCTCCTCGGTATACGGGCAAAAAGTAAAAGTAATTGACAGTTAATGTTAATTAGAAACAGAAATTTCCAAAAACTTTGAAACCGACAAATCTTCGAAACCTCAAACAAAAATTCGTCACTATTGTAAACGTTTACGTTTGATAATTAACAAAATGAACAACTTTGTAGTACCACGTGATCTGTTGATTATTTTAGCGTTTTGAATTATTTATCAAATATTAGGTCATCCCATAAGCAATGCTACCGTTGGTTTTTATGCAATGATTTCTATTTTTACGATGTAATTCTATCTCTTGTAATTCTTTATTTTTATGATATTTTAATGTAGTAGCAAATTTCATTATTCTAAATTCGAATTTCGAGAAAACCGCATTCCTTGCAAGATGACCCAATATTTTTCCATAAAACGTAAATATCATATTTTTCACAGATGGATATTTCGTTTCTTACATGCGAGTAATTGAGAATCGGTTTAAGGTACAGATACACGCATACCTGTGCTTCTGATCCACTTTCCAATGCAATTGAAAGAAATCTAATAGATTGCTGCAGATTCGTATCGTGTTACGCACTCTTACAAGTGTGAACGCACGTATTGCGTTTCGATACAGGAGCTTTCTCAGATATCGAACAAATTAATGCAATTGATAGCAGGAAATGTTACGTAGCGTTCTTGTTCCGCCACGATTCGAGCTTCTTATCATCCACGATAAGATCTATTCAACATTGATCGTCTTGACGTCAATTCACAAATACAGCAAATTAAAGTGAATTAGAATATTCGACATTTTCAGTCGTTTCAATTGATCGATGTATTTATATATATGAAATTGAATCAATTTGAAGTCAGTATTTCGCAGCATTCGCTGGATTTTCATTAAGAGTATCGGAGAATTTCCAGTTATTTATTTCGTTTTTTTGCTCCTGACAGATTTGATTTATTTATTTGTACATTTTCCTTTCGTAAATTTAATTAAGATTATTGCAATCGCTGTTTTGTTTTTAGTCGTGTAATTTAATTAATTAATTCTCTTTGTCTCACGATGACTAATTCAATCTTGAATATTAATTCACGTATTCGTCTCAAATATTCGCTTTCGCGTATAAAATATTATATTACTTTCAAATATTTCAATTTCCATTATTTTCCCAAATCTACACGTTCAGTCGCATTTTCTTAATTTTCAGAATCAAATATTTCGTAATAATTCAATGTTTCGCGAACTCTCGATGTTATATCTCCCAGTGAAAGGTCAGTGAAAAAAACCGAATGAAATTTCTACAGCGAAAGATAGAGAATTTTTCTACGAAATCCCAAGAAACTCAACAGCGGTAAACATACGTGGGTTAACGTAATGAAAATCCAAAGAAGTACTTTTAGATAGCCGGCGATCGATTTGTTTGCGATCCAAACGGAAACGCGGAGAATCAATCAATGCGTTCGCAGTCCAAGAATCCTCCCTCTACCAACTCGCCACTAACGCGTGTTCGTTCGTTATTCTTTGATGATGGTGCAGCACGTATTTGCTGCGTGTCAGTTTCTCGTATGTACATGTACTCCGATTGTTTAAATAACAGAAGATAGCATTGTTACCGCTATTCTCGGCTGTTCCGATTAACCATCGGGATTTTCCTAACTTACGAGATTGCTCCGCTTGTTGCAGATGTTCATGCGTGCTGTTGGTAGATCGATTATTGATAGAAATATATATACTGTCTTTTTGGTTTTCTGTTTATTCGACGATCCGCTTATTTGCTATGCATAGCAGCATCATCGTTGTTGTGGAATACTTATCGTATCTTACACGCGCTTGAAATTATATTAGTTGATCTGAATACACGTTTTTGTGTCACTTTTTATGAGCGATCACGTACGCTTGAAATAGAAGTGTGGAAATCGCGGCAAGTTCCGTGATTTTTATTTGTTGATAGTTCTAGTTATCGAGTTTAGTGTTATGTATCGTATATTATATATAAAATATTTATGCTACGTTCACATAATTTTAGCGTCGTATGCAAATGCATATGCAGTTTCGTCAGTGGTCTTCTGCCTTAGTGAAATTTCTTTTCGATAAGAATGTATCGAGCAGATTTATTAGTTTGGAAATTATCTTGTTTTTCTTTTCTGAAGGACGTGGATAGGTTCTAAAATACAATTTTTTACGCAAGTTTGTAATATTTACAGTGACGAATATTATAGGAAGCTAGAAGGTAGTTTCGATCTTAGTCACGATAAAGGGCAATTTTTATGTTAAAAATTATTTACAGTTTCGAATTTTTTGAAATTTATTTTCTATTATAAATCAGTGAATTACGTGGTTTGTATAAATTAAAGAGATTGAACGTAAACTAATTAAATAATCGTAACAAAGTGATTGTGTAATACGAAAAATAATTTTGACTAATTATTGATATATACTAAACGTATTAGTTTTGTTCTAAGCAATTTTAAATTAACTGTTATACCATTAATGTCCTTTATTCGTTCTTTATTTCGCACAGTAAATACAAATATTTGATGCTTTCAGTGGAAAAGTTATTGCTCTCTATCAAAAATATTTACAGTTAGTAAGGTTTATCCTAAAGTCCCAAGGTTCCCTTACAAATACGTGAACCCCACGTGAACCTCGCGTGAACCTCGCGTGAACCTCTCTCGATAATCAGGAATTAACGAAGTTTTCTAGAGAATAACAGACTGGCTTCATGTTAAGACCCGTATAAGGTTCCTCGCGCGTGTTTTACGGAATGTTCGAAAAAGTGTAATTGATGTTCAGCCGCGAATGAGCGGCTAATTTACTTCAACGTCGGTGTGCACAATCTGACTATTCATTAAGTCTCTAACGAGAACCTTATAATAAAAGGGTTAACTCGATGAAGTTACGAACTTTCTCAAATACCGATTAAGCGTGAAAATGTTTCTTTTCACACTTATTTCAACGTTCAGTTGCTTTTCTCATTTAAGAATTTAAATTATGAAATAGAATTTTTCTAAATTTAAAATGAATTTAGTAATAAGTTGCGCATCGTGTATAATCCTATAATGAATATTAATAATAATTGCTCGGTGTAATTAATTAAGTCCAAAAATGTAATGTAATAGGAAGAAAATTTACGAGCACGTTCGCATCTTTACATCGATTGAACATAAAATTACAAACATATATCATAATATTATTGGTTTCAACAGTAGTAATAGTATTAATAGCATCATTAGTGTCGTATAGCGTTAAGATTATTATGGCGGTCTTATCAATTATGGTATCGATCGAAGGAAAATTATGACGGTATATTATCTGGTATTGGGTTTAACAGCTTCGGTGTTATTCATCTACATATAATAAAGATATAAATATACTGCGATATATTTTATTTTACCTGGTATATTATCTGGTACTGGGTTTAACAGCTTCGGTGTTATTCATTTACATATAATAAAGATATAAATATACTGCAATATATTGTATTTTACCTAGTATATTATCTGGTATTGGGTTTAACCCAATGGGTGTTATTCATCTACATATAATAAAGATATAAATATACTGCAATACATTTTATTTTACATACATCGATACATATACTATAACCAATGAAAATAAATATCGCAATAATCGTATTCTGTTAATAACATGGTTCAAACGTGATAAGTGAAAATCTGTTATTCGTTTCGATTGACAATATTCCGTGGGACATTCGAGACAATATTGATTTTCGTTGATAGAAAGTGGAAGAGTCCTTTGTCTTGCTATCTGTGTATATATTTTTATCGACTCACTGGTGAATCTAATTGCCTTCATACACGTGACTAACAAAACTTTCTTACGTAATTTCGATTTGTAACAACAAATTTTCTTGCAATGCTTATCAATTGCAAATGTGTTTACTCGATTATCATTGATCGACGTAATTATCAGACGGTTGAAAAATTTTTGCGCGAAATGCAACAACAAATTTATTGAAAAATGAACATAGATAGGGGACACGATAGCATTTGCAATAATAATAACGATAATTTCTATTTGAGAACATGTGCTGACATGATGTTGTCGCCTTTAACCGTAATGATTACCAATTTTCGAATGTTACATTAAATAACATGAAATCGTTCGTTCGAGCGATTCTTTAGTTACAATATCTATATACATGTAATGAAACGATAGAAGAGTCGTGCGTGTACGTTGAATGAAAAAAAATAGAACGGTCATTTAGGAACAGCCATAGGCTCTGGAGTTCAAGAAACTAATTTTTGGAATTTTTGTCTGTTTGTACTCGCATCGCGTAAAAACTACTAAACGAATTTTGATACCATTTTCTCTATTGTATAGTTTAGTGTCTGGAAAAAATGGGATATGTTTCATCTCGATTTGTTCCGTAAAAGCTGAGAAATAGCCTGGTATCTGAGTTGAACACGCTCCCATGTTTGGTCGAGCAATGGTCATTGTTTACGTCGTGTTTGTTCTAAAATCGAGTCTTTTCATAATTTAATATCTTTTACCACGGAGAATAACCTAACTGTTAGTATAAAAAATATGTAAATAGTTTATTCATAAAAATTTATTTGTTTAAAAGTGGTTCCATATATTAAATAGTCCAGGCGAACGAAATCGTGGGCAAAAGGTAGTTTTATATATAATATATAATCAAATTGCGGTATAATTTAGAATAAATTAAGGGTGAAACTATTAACAAACTAAATTATTTCGCGTGATTATCGCATAGCCGCATCGGAACTATATACACAACGTACATAAATTGTAATTAGTATGCGTACATTTATGCATTCATGGGAAACACGAATATATAAAAATAAATAAAATATTCACAGTATAGTAGTCTATATATTTAACGAATGAACATAATCTCCTGTTAGACTCCATTCCTTTGAATGTATCGAAAAGAAGCATAAATTTGCATAAGTCTTCGCAGTGTAATTACGATCAATATAAGGAGAAGCACACTACATGATCGCTAAAAAAAATTTAATCGAAAATTACCCATAATTTAAAGTACAAAGTTATTAAATACGAGTAATTGGAAAAAAGATAATTAAATACTCATCTGTAGAAACTTACGATAATTGGAATCTGAGGGAGCGTTTCTCAACCAGCCAATTATCTCCGCGTAACAATCTTATTAAATCACACTATCGTCCCTCCAATAAAATATACACCTATGACTCTTGCACTTTTGCAATTTTACGTCGTCAATTTGCAAAATAGAAAAATCCGCTGCCGTACCTACAAATGACACAGTAGGTGTGACACGTATACGGATGACCGGTTGCAATTTATTTTCGCCAACAGGTATCCAATTTCTTGGCAGGTCTCCGTCCGAAGGCCAAGAGTTTAGCCGACATATAGCAGTAACGCGGTGCATGGCAATCAAGAATAAAATTTGCCCGTATCTCGCTAGTCTGGCCGGCCACGACCTACGACCAGGTGTATAAGGGTCGCCGGTGGAATCCCTCATAGGCGTCTAGGTTGTCGACGCGGTAAAAAGGAGCGAGCATAGTCTTTGATGTTGGCGGCCGAGTCGCCGAGGTTGGGCTCCATTTCGACCTTTGATCCCCTCCTGCGTGAGTTCACGCTCGTGTTCGCGGGGCTAAGCTTGGCGGAGGTGGCGCGAACGACGACCTCGATTCGACGTCACGTAGTTTCGATTGATCGTGTCAGCCTTTCGTCGACCTTTAAATCGTGATTCGTCACGTGGACGCGTCAGGTAGACCCTTGTGGAAGCAGGACGCAATTTGTCGGGTTCCCAGTCGCGGTTTTACTTCACGCGAATCAGAAAACAGGCCGACCGAGTCCTGTCGATTGCTTTGACCTTCAAAGACGGAGAGAGAACTGCATGACGGGAAGCGTCGAATCGCTGCAATCGATTTCATACCACTGTTATTCGTAAGATCGTCGGAGACCTTCCTTCTTCCTTCTCGTTGGTAATGGGTGTCTTCCAAGTTGTCACGCGAAGATTCAGGTTAGCGAGAGGGGTATTTACGGATCATCAAGTTTGTAAAACGGCCGGCGATTTTCAAGTCGTAAGTGCTACGCGAGAAAGCGTAGCTGGAGTAAGTAAGAAATTACAGTCCTTGGTCACCGAATTAGAACTGAAAACTTTTGGTATTCTTTGCGGTTCTTTTCTTAGTAAGCTCGAGGAGCGTGAGCGAATTCTATTAAATCGTTACGGTATACACGTACAGTTATACACGTACGTTAACGAAAGTATTTGGACACTTAGGAAAATTGATGTAGGTACACGTAATATTATGTGTATTATACGAAACATTTTGAAATTTCACTGGCATTTGAAAGCAGTCTGAAAATATATATAAATTTCAAAATATTTTGTGGAAGTTAACACATATATCGCACACGTAACAATACACATGATATATTTGCAGAAGGTTTCTATAAGTGTTCGAATACTTTCACGAGCTACTGTACAATATGTGTTTTTCCCGTTTGCTTTTATTACATTACAGTGTTTAGTTATATACCCTCCATTATGCGCTGCATAATATTTTGTTGAATTCTTTATATTCTCGTTTCCTTGATAAGAATCCCGAACTTTTGTCTTCCAATCGGCTAATGTAGCGATCGAGAATGCATACAAAGATGATTGGACCAGATTCCGAACATTCCCAATGCCACTCACATCGAGTGAATTGTCCGACATGATATAGTATTATATGTATTTATATGCATAGTAATAAATCAAACAAATGAAATAATATATCATATATGATCGTCTACGTATGTAGCGATAGTTCAGACAATCAAGGACAAGTTTATGTGTTGTAGTATGTATTTCTATAATGTATTGTAGTTAGAAAAGAGAATTTTCTGAGGAATCTCCTTGAATAAATTCTCGCTCCATTAGTAGATAGCTTTGTCGTTTGGAAGTATTTTGACATTTCCGTCAGGAATTTATTTAGCTGAGAATTATAAGAGGGCATCAGAATGGATTGTGCTGAATGCATAAGGCGTATATGTATAGTTAGTTGATTAATAGCAGTCATATGTTTGGAAGTTTTCATCATCTGTCGTCAGTCTGTTGACGAACTTTGGAGAAACGTACGAGATTGATGGAAGCTCGTTAATTATTTTATAAGTTAATCTTGATGCAAATGATGAAGCACCGATGAGAATGTTATATCATTTTGATTGGTCGATATGGATTTTCATTCCTGTCTTTCACGAGCAACTACGTATTACTCTCTTTCTTATTCGTACGATTACAGACTTGTGCAGTGAGTATCAATCAAAATTTAACGAATGATTTGTGTTCAATAAAAATTTTACTTACCATAAATGATAACGTCAATCGATAAAGGAATAATTTATCAAAATTTGCAACAACAAAAAATCCTTTGGTTAAACTTTGATTAACATTTCTAGAAATGTTTCTAAATAAAGAATTTTCCATCGAATCGTTTACTAAAGTTTATAACAGGCAAGCTATTCAAACTTGTATCGATCGTGAAATCGTTAGAAATATTTTCAAATGTTTTATCAAATATTTTCAAACGTTAGTGTAGTCGATTCTGTAAATGCAAAAATTAAATGAATTCTCTTGTTTACTTCTGGTAATGCAGTTCACCATGTATACATACAAGTTTTTCCGTCGATTATCTCTGTTATTCTGTTTCATTCGATGAGTGTGATTACGTCAGCGAAAGTCACCTTGAACCAGAGGGTTGCGTTCGATCCAACTGCTCTGGGTGGATTTTAGTTCCTAAAAGTCACCACGAGGCGTAAGCTCCTCCCACGATTCTCCATGTGGTAGTTTCACTCGGTACGATCTGGAAAGGTCATCGTGAAGAGGTCGTTCTCCTTCGTACGGATTAGTTCTCCACCAGAAAAGTACTAGGAAAAGAATGGCTCAGGATTTAACGACGCCCAGATTTCGTTTATCGTGCCTAACTCGTATAACGTTGTGTAGCTTCTCTGATCGTAAAATCTCGTGGAATAGTGTCGATGCCTTTGTTCTTTCTATTTATTTTAAGAGAAATCTAAGCGTTCCTTAATCTTGTGGTTACAAGCATTTTTTTATGTTATCCGAGAGTAAATTGAATTTTGTGCTTATGCATCGGTTAAAATTTAGGTTGTGGAAACATTTAGATAATTACCGTGGAAATAATATTTAGATAAGATTGGTGAAAATATTTGAATAATTATGGAAATTTCTGGAGATTTTTTAACATTGTTTGACAACGTTTGCGAATATTCGTATATGGTGTCAACTGTAAAATATTGAAACCTGAATGATAATCGAAATTTAAACGGCCGAAGAACGCAGTCTTTTTGATATAACAACTACTTCAAATAAATTTAGGCCTGTAACTGACCTGCAATACTAGATTTCTAGCGGTTCGTTCATGCCAGAAAATTCTTAGGAAAGACTTCGTCATTGCCAAGATGCACTACATTTACAGAATCTACAAAAACAGATATTTCAAAGTTGAATCTTACATTTTGAGATCCTCTAGATTTCCAAATTTTCAAACAGATTTCTATTAAATTCTAATATCAGAAAAACTTCATCGGTGCCAGCCTTATAACAACATAGAGAAAGACTGCGGCTATTTTTACAAAGCACGTACCTATACACGTACTGAATCATAGCCTGTTAATATCACTTCTTACTGAAAATCGTATTGCGGAGAATCGTTACGTGCTTTCTAACGCTCTCTAACAAATTGATAAGCGTGTCTATTGACCTAGAGGAGTAATAGTAATTACGCGGAAAGCTTTTAATTACCGCTATACTCGTTCAGAGGCAGTACTTAATTAGCCCTTGAGCAGCCGAGCAAGCGGAAAAACAAGTGCATAACGCAAAGCATAAGTAAGTAGACGACACGATGCATTGACCGCGTGCCAATTTCATCCGCGCGCCGTTTTATTTTAGCCGCATTTGTCTCTACGCTAGTCTTTTTCTTTCTGTTTAATTTTTCAGTCAGAACCCTGTTGTACGATAAATTATTAATTAATGATATTGGTAAATCGCCGAGTTAGAAGATCTAGCTTATAGACATTTTTATATTCTTACAACATTTTATAATTTTCTATTAAATAGGATAATCAAGTAATTTATAATTTACAAAATTTACTCGTGCAACTTCATTCGTTTCATCACTAAACCTGTCGTTGTCGTGAAAGGGTATTTATTAATATTGGTAACTTGTAACACGTGACATATAAAATTCCACTGATGATGTTAGTTGAACTGTGCAAGAGGCTAGCTTGCCTTTTTTCCCTCGGTCGAACTTTTGTTTTAGGACACGTCGATGCTCGTAGCAATGTGACGATCGACCTTTTGCCGTCTCCAGAAATAGATATCGGCGTGAAAGCCAGGCAGAGAGGTGGTCAAAGACACTATGCTCCCGATCCGGCTCGGTTTTTCAGCGAGTTTCGATGAAAATCGAAGGTCAATAAGACGATTACGTTGATTAGATCGTGCACATTATAAAGTAATATGCGAGACACTCGTCCTTTTCCCTTTATTTGAAATTACGCTCGTATAGGTTATTATATAAACGTTATTCTTATGTGTGAGGGAGAGAGAGAGAGAGAGAGAGAGAGAGAGAGAGAGAGAGAGAGAGAGAGAGAGAGAGAGAGAGACGTTAAATTTTAATTTTTTATTGGATAAGTATTACGACTTGTTAATGGATCACTCATAATTGTCAATTAATTACTACTTTATAATTAAAAATAATTTCATAGTTGCTAAATAATTAACTGTGCATATTTATGCAAATGCCATACTCTTACGAATACAACTAAAAGAGTAGAACGTAGACGGAAGTAGTTTATTTGTTATAATTATTATGAGTACTATAATAATTATAATTATAATAGATATCTCATATAATTTTGCAAATGTATTTAAGCATATTAATATTTGTTTAATGTATTTTACCATTATATATTGTGTATTGTTGATGCTATTATAGTATTCAATGCATTTGTACAAATATTCTTAAAGTTCTCATATGTACATAAAAATGTATAGTTTATTATTTAGATCATAATTCATTCGTCATACTAGAGCTAGCATCATCAGCAGTCATTAAATGATTTATTGTTGACTATCGTAAAATAAATATTGTCGTAAATGGAGATTTGCTGTCGTTAATGAAGTAAAATTGTCGTAATGCTCAACTTCTGTTTTATTACTCTTACTCATTTCGTGATATACGCGAATTAAAATGATTGCAAGTGTACGAACTTCACAATAAGCCGTAAGTTTAAAAAGAAATTGTACAAATTTTATTTTTATTTTTAGAATAATTTTCCTAATATAAAATTTGCGAGGACTTTTGCATGTTTATGAAAATCTGGTACCTTGAGGTACTTTTCGTACTTTCAGTTGATGAGTAATAGTTTCACAAACAAAGTTAAAATTTCTGATGTATTATGTACGCGTACATGTATGTTCTAAGAGTTGAAAATATACAGTACATGATTAATGCAGTAATCTATTTATAAACTTTCTATAGTGCACGCACTTTTAGTCTTTTTTTAGCGCGATGAATATTTAATTTTAAAACATTAGAAAAAGGTTACATTTTCCAGGAAAATTCAAACTTCCACTTTCAGAACTACTTATCTAATTATGCCACATGTTGTGAAACAAAATCAGAAAAGTATTGCAATTTTAAAGTTGTTTAAAAATTTGCAATTTATTCCATTAGTCATAATATACAATCACAAATATAACGATATATATCGCGTATATGTCATAATTTTCAGTGTAGCATTTTTTGCGTAAATGTAGATTTATGCATGCAATAAATTTAACGGACAAAGCGCATAGCTACAATGTTATCTTAAAATTCATTTATAATTTATGATTCAGGTGCTTTACGGTAAATCGTTTATGACTGATGAGTGTATTATACTTCGTTTAACATACAATGCTTGGAAAACCATAAACTCAGCGTGTGAACGTTTTAACAATTATCGTTGTAATAGCAACCAGTTAAAAAAATATTCCTTATAACGGAATTAAGCGATTCGTTATTTGAACAGTGAATAAACATACTGGTTATCGTCGTATTATTACTTCTTTCATTGACAAAATTGAATTTAAATATTCTTTCGCTCATAACTAGCTAAAAAAATATTTCCCTAGAATCTTTGCAATTTATTTATCCTAATAATCTACTTAACGACGTACATGTACATAAATGAGATCAATTCATGGTAAAAGTAGAATTCTAAATCAAGAAAACTATTTTCACAATGAGAGAGTGTTATTATACATTTTATTCACGAATAGAAATAACTGACACCACAAAGTACAATACAATATGTATTATAGAAATATGTGACGCAAAAAAGCATGTGATACAATATGCAGTACAGTTCTCAGTTTATTTATAAACTCGTAAATATACAATCGCGTCATATAATCATATAGAATCGTCGTATATTAAATTCTTTCCTAAATCTTAACACACGAATTTTTTTTCAATTTATTTCATCCTAAAGTTTAATAAAAGTAACAGAAACCAGAACTCTCAAAATATACCATGCATTTTTCACGCGTGTTACAGAAAACTGAGGCAACAATTCACAAAGGAACAAAATCAAACAATCGATTATTCTTTTAACAATGCTGTAAAAATCCAATTGTTAGTCAACGGTTGCTTTTTCACAGTAATTTATTTTCTTCGCGCCGAACCGGCCTCGAACGAAGGTTCCCTACTGTACTTGATACTTGCAGCCATGAAAAATCGTGACAAGTAGACTCAACATACAGGTTCAGGTATTTTATATCTTTCGCCATGAATCTCACCCCCATGGTCAATTATCGACGGTCGATGGTACTCGCAAGATGCCAGTAATTAATCGTTCCATCCAGTTGCGCCAATTAAGCCAAACGGTTTGGTATCTTTCACTTAAGTTTTCCTCGCGGCTCAGCGGATCGTCGACGAGTTAATTTTTTGTTATTTATGGTAGCTGGTAATCCTCATAAGTAATGCCAATTACAAGGGCGCTTTCTGTGTTTTCCCCTTGACATTCGCCTGATCAAGGGTTGAGAGTAATATCGCGTGCAAGCACGATGCTTCACTCATGCGCTTGCACACATGTGTACACATAGCATACGCGTTATACAGAGTGCAATGACTTCTGATTACGCTCGGTCCTTTCGATGGTCATATGCGAAATTAACGTTCCTCTTCGTGTGTCTGCATCGTCGAAATTTTTCCATTTCGTTGAAGTAATTTTTGGTGAAATTATCAGTTAGTTAGTCGTTTGATGTTTGGCATCGAGGATTTTGCACGCGAACGTGACGTTTCTTCGACATGAGAAGAATTAAGGTTCGGAAGTGTTTAACTTAATTGGTGTAACAGTATTGAGTTTGCATTGATATGATTAGGTCACGTTGTAATATAAGTGATTGTTTAGCGAGTTGTTACCAAAATATTATGTAGATTTTGTAATGTGTGACTGTTAGGGTACAGATATAGATTATATTTTTCTCTGTATATTTGCTTTTATTTTTAACAATCGAGGATGTTTTACATATTTATACATAAAGACTTCTACATGTAAAATAACTGGCGATTTATGTAAATTCAGACTCGTGTTACTTGTAATAAGCTTTTAAATTTATTTTAGAGCTGATTTTTTTACTTGCACGAGGTAATACCAGAAACGATAGATTCCAAAGAGAAATATTAAAGTAAAATTTATTCTCAGCTATTCCTAACATTATTATCTACAAAATTATACGTGCTTTTCACATTTCTCGTACAAATCACTTTTTTATGTTTTCACGTCGTTTGAAATATTTTTATATCGGATCACAATCGTCCCAACGTTAGATTAACGTTCCATGCCTTTGTTAGAATAACCGTAACAATTGGTTCTCATAGAATCACCCGATATACTTTGCTTTAACTTCGAATCATGCGAGATGATCACGTTACGTGTGTATCCAGCTATTAATCGTTCAATCGATTGTTAACAGCTTCAGTCTGTCTGATACTATTAGGACTACAATTAAATCACTCACGCGTCAATCAGTAGCAATGACTACACATGATCGATGCACACGATATTCGTGATTTTATTGCAGATTAACCATCTACGTTCTACGATCCTTTGTTATCTTTCAAGTAAGGAACATGTTCATATCATCAATGAACATTTGCAACATCTACCAACGTCATTACGAATCACATTTCCAAACGTTGAGTTACCTTAAATTTATGTTTCTCTCAATGCTATTATTCAACAGCTATTGATACAACGAATAACTGACTCTTTAAATACCTTGGTAATCTTTGATCCTAGTTTCCTGAATCCTGATCCTAGCGATTTTGTACCTTCCATGTACATCTTTAGATTCGTTTCAAATACCAATATAATTACGATAGTCACACGGTACTAACGAAATTTCATCATCTTTCGTATAACACGTAATAATGTGTCGACAAATATTTTCACGCGCCACTGTATGTCACACAAGGTCAGAAAGTTTCGTCATAAAAAGCTTCCTCTTGTTTCCGATTCGTTTGTTGCGACGTCTCGAATGCATTGTTAGAAGAAACGAAGGCGGTGAATACGGCCCTGATACACGCGTACGGAGCAAGTACATTACCGGACGTTTATTTTCACAGGAGATACAGAGGTCCCTCGAAGTCGGTGAGGTTGAAATACGATGCGTTACGCACGATAATGCGTCTTAAGAGAGCAACGAGATTTTTCTCCCTTTTCGCCGCGGGACCACACCCTTAGCCAACTCGTATACCGGGTGTCCCCATGAGCGTAACAACATAATTGCAATACGATGGACGATTATCGGCGTGACATTAATAACGAGTAAAACGGGACCATTATTAATCATGCAAGTTGGACGCGACCACGGGGGAAAAATACGATTGGCCGATTGGCCATTGCACTCGATAATACGTCTCTGGACAGGATCGCTCTCGTTCCATTCTCTTTGCTTCTCTTTCTTTTTTCTTTCTTCTCTCTTTTTCTCCCTTGCATCTCTATTTTCTCTTTTTTCGTTCTTCTTTCGCTCTCTGTAACCACTCCCTGCTCTCAATTATATCGAGCGTGTTCGTACAAGCCAAGAGGTTCTCTCTGTGTTTGTTAACGTTCTATCGCGAAGCAACGTCACGCACGGCATCGTACGACACACGCCAGACTTGTTGATTTTTCCCGCGAAAATCACCTCACACGGCTGCGTTCGACTGTTTCACGCGCGATCTTTCTCACTCTATGAAATATCGGAAGGAAACGTGTTTGACAGTCGCGTGTATAGAATAGAATACATTGTGCCTCGTAACGCTGTTCCATAGTTTGGCTATTGTGCGCGAAATTCTGCATGTGATGTAAATAACTCTTCTTGCAGCAAGCTTGGTTTTTCTACTCGCAAGTTTTTTCTTCTCTAAAGAATTCTTGAAGTATGTATTAATATACATGTTTAAGTGTCGTACGTGGAATCTTTCTGCTTCTGTAAATATCCTTCCTATAAAACGTGTCATTTTTGTACTCGGAATATTTTCAGTTTTGTAACATGTTCGACTGTTATACGTGGAATTCTTCTCGCTTTATAATATTTTCCTGTCTTGCAAAGAATTATTCATGTATAATATTTGATCGTTGTACATAGAATGTTTCGCATTCTGTAAAATATTTTTCTTAGAATATGTCTCGTTGTTGTTGTTAATATATCTCTCGGAATAGTTTCTATACTGTAACGTTTTCTTCCCTGTTTCGTGAGAATTTTACGAACAAATTTTCGTCCAATAACGCTGTTGTACGCGAAATCCTGCCTATTTCCTAAAAAATCCTTCCTATAGCACGTTTACTTTCTATAAATAGAACTCTTTTTCTTCCACAAGAATCTTGTTTAACTGTTATATATAGAATCCTTCCTACCATATAAAGCAAAGATGCTGTACTGTAAAAAATCCTTCATGTAATGTGTTCAACCGTTGTACGTAGAATCATTTCTGTTCTGCGAACAGCTCTGTCTACAATGTGTTCCACTATTATACACAGGAGTCCTCTACCTTATGCAAAATTTTTTCTCGCCTGTGAAGGCTGATCCTATAACAATGAGCCCCAATGTACCCATAATTATTGCTTTATACAAAACTTTTTCTAACTTGTAAAAAATCATTCCTATCGTACACAGAATCTCTTCTACATAGACTCTTCTACATACAACCATCTCTATACACTTGTACAATAACAATGCATTAAGTCGCTTATTTCTTCCTTGCTACTTTCCATAAAATTCGTCAAAATATCATACAACCCTATTTCGTGTAATCCTCGTACGAATATTGTCGTGCTGTGTAAAAAATTATTTTTATAACACGTTCGAGTATTATACATAGAAGAGTCCTTTATATAAATTTTTTCCAGCCCTTTAAAGAATCCATTCCTATAAAGCAATTTATGCTTTCTGTTCCTCACAAAATCTTTCCCGCCAACGATCTACGACGCATTCGACTATCCTTTGCTCGAAATCCTTTCTGCCCAACAAGGAATCCTTTTTCTCGTTGCGCGATTGATTGTCGCGCACAGACTCATTTCTACCCTGCAAAGTATCTTTCCTATTACGTCGTTGACTTTGACTATCGTGCGTGGAATCTTCTCTATCGTGTAACACCGTCGTGCGAGGAATCTGTGCTAGCTTGTAACGAGAGTGAGTGATACAGATGAAACGCGACGGACCGCGCACGGCCTCGCTCGCGTCTCACCTTGAGGAATGCTTTTTTAGTGCGCCGTTTAAAGGAAGCGATTATTTTTAGCATGGCGCCCGTTGTTGCTCGTCTTCAGATGCGGTCGTAACCGGTGGTATTTCTGTGGTTGCTTTTTGCTTTCTTGCGGGCAGCTTCTGGCTGATTGGGAATGTTGACCCCTCGATCATCGCAGACGTGCGATGAAAATTGGATTAAAGAGACGGCGAAAGTGTAAATAATTGGATGATTCGAGGCACATTAAAACGATATGGAGAATATTGATCTATGTCTTCTTATCGCGTTCACCGCTGATTACCTTTTCGTTACTGATAAGTAATTTTCATCGATGCGTTTCAGTTGATTTTACCAAGCAAAACGTAGTACGCAAACGTAGTAACGAGATCGTGGAAATTTAAGAGAAAAAATTTGATTGAAAAAATGTGAGAAGTTTGCTTCGTGATATACGATATGAAATTTTATCAACGTATTGTATGTTTCTGTTTTATATAGATTGACTGAATTTTTTAAAATTATCAAAGAAACACTGAAATATACGTATAATATAATATCCAAGTGCTCCGAGTATTTAAATCTTGTACCTTTATATGTATAATCTTGAATAAATTCGTATAATGAACTTTTAGAGTATTAAAAGTTGTTCTTATCTTACATAGAATGCTTACTTAAAAGAAGATCATTACTTTCGATCAACTTTATTCGTGAAAGAAATATTGGTCTTTTACTACGATGATATCTTCTAATAACGATTCTACCAACATAACATTGTCGTAATAATAACGTAACATAACAGTAATAATAAAACTGATATGGTATATTTAATGTTTCCTTTAAACAATATATATATATATATACACGGAATAATTAAATCATTACACCGCAGTACGTGATGCTTTAGTTACATCAATTACGTTCAAGTATATAGTCAATGTTTAAGGTCGTATTAAATTAAGGAATGACGCATTCCGTAAATCTCAAAGCACGAATATTAATAACCCAGATCTAAAACTGTTCCAAGTACTACGTCGATAGCGATATACACATATACCGTTTCCTTTCTATCCACTACAACAATTATCTGCAAATTTTCTCGATAAATGTGGCACTGTTTCCATAATATATTTAAAGTCAGATGATTCATCGATTTCATGAAAAAAAAAAAAAGAAAAAAGGAAAAAGAAGAATGAAAGCAGATAAAATCCAATTTGCTCTATTTCTAGTAATTTATAAGTGTTTTGTTTGTTTATCTCAAAGAAGTGATAAGACGGCTTATCAACGCGGGGCCATTGACATTTTGGTCATTCATACTAAAAATACGTAACGTTGTTCTAATTCACGAGAGTCCATTTTCATCGTTAGATCAATGATCGATCAATATTTCGCCGGAAACCGCGAAACGTCGCTGCCAGCCAAGATTTATTGCAGGAACACTTGTGGCTGGGAATTAATATTTATAGCTCGTAGAGCATGGTAATAATTTACGCGACTATCGACAACGGGTCTTTGTCCTAGACTGTTCATGCGTATTGAACTTTAGATACGTATATACACTCCCGTTCATAAACATTAGAACATTCGTTAGGCCCTCTTGCGTAATTGATTTAATATTGTGTTATTAGTAATATTGTACAAGCCATAAGTTATCGATGCTGATAAATAGATTACGAATGTCTACGATTTCATGGGACTTTTAAAGATGCAAAAATACACAGAATACGTAGAATATGTAAGATCATATGAAATATCCGAAGCACGGTAATCATTACGATATTTGATAGATGAGACAAATCTTTGCTTGTATTTCTTGGGAAATCGAATATTCCAAGGATTTGAAGGAATTCGAATGTACTTCGTGGAACTCATTGTTGAAAAGAATAAAAATGTCCGTGACAACAACCATTGAAAAAACAATGAATATATTAGTTAATACATCGTTTTAAATTTTTTGTATAAATATTAAATATTACATTTTTCCTACGAACTTTACAGCCACTCTATTTGATACATTGGTATGTTATTCGTATAATACTGTGTGATAAAGATCGATTGTAAGGCGATTATTAAGAAAAGAGAAAAGATGTACAAAATATACAAAATATAGGTAGAAGAAGTAGATGTAAAACTCAAAGTGACCCCAAAAGCGATTCCCCAATTGTTTCGGACAGTGAAATAATTTGCATTTGCGATACGAACAGTCGGCGTTTTTTTTTCTTCAAATCGCTGCGACTTCGTTTCGCAGATGTACGTATTGTACATACACATATGTACATACTCTTGCCTCTGGCCAGGAGTTGATGAAAGCGGAAGAATAAGCGAATGTCGGTGCTTTTTAAGGGCCGTTCTAATTAAACGAGCCGGTTTGACGTTCGGCCCTTCGCTTCTGTAGATCAATCAGGGCTATTGGTAGATTTTAAAGCCCTTTTGTAAGTTCTCGTTTTCAATTAATGAGACGGAGCTTGAAGCCAAAAACGTAGCGGAGGAAAAATAAGAATAAGAATTATTATAAGAATTATTTAGACTTTAAATCGTAGAAATTTATTTATAGGTGTGATATTATTTATTGTTATTATTATTATTTTTATTATTCAGTAATATGTATTATTATTGTTACGCTCTGAATAGTAAGCTATCGAGGAGATAATAATAGTGATATTATATTATTATTTATAATTTTTGTTTGTTATTCTTATTTATTATTATCGTTGTTATAAGATAATTTCACAGATTTATTCGAGCAAAGTGTTGTACGTGAAGGTCTACGCGTACGAATTTTAGATAAATTGTAATTGAGTAATGTGGAACAATGAGTAACGTGGAAAAGTAATTGTAATATTATATCTCAATAATAACAAAATTTGAGAAGTTTGTGATTTTACAATGCCTGTTTTTCTGTAGATTAGTTTAACGGAGAAGCAGCAAAATTCAGTTAGTTGTTTTGAAATATCATTTATATTTAAATACATGTTTGTGCAAAATCTCCTTAAAATCTTCTAGAAATTTTACACAATTTGGCATGAGTAGTACAACTACAGTCGATGTTTAGGATCTAAAGCTTTAACCATACAATACACCAATCTGCCAAAAATTACATAACGTTGCACTTTTCGACCTAGAGATCGTAACAGTTATAACCCAAATTAAAAGCGTATACGAATTAACATCTTAGTTTAAGTAATTTTTGATCAGAAATAACCATTATAAATGATAAAAATTTTAAAGTTAACCGGAACATTTGAAAATTAATATCTTTTAATCATCTAGTCTTCTGACCAATTTTTTTTTAATTTAGCGATCGTTATTTTTCGCCTGAAAAAAAAATTAACTTTTTCTCAGCGATCTTTCCGTAAAACTTTTAAAAATAATTATTATTTTCGGTCCTCTGCTTAAGTGCGATTACTTTTGAACTCGTATCGATCTTATCGATGTTTTTCAACTATCATTTTAATTATTATCTTCCATTATCTTTCTACAACCTCGTTTCGTTCGAAAAACAAAAAAAAAAAAAAAAAAAAGGAAAGTTAAAAATTGGAGGGGACAAGATGCTTAACACGTCTCGTGTCTATTGGTCGTAAACTTGGCAACAAGTAAAATTGACGACACCGCTGCTACTTTGGTAATGACATCGTTTGAAATCTCCTCTCGACTCTAAGGACCTAGATTCTTGTTCGTTTAGCATTTCCTGGTATAAATTGCGTTTCCTTAAAAAAAAGCTTCTTCGGTGTCACTGCCACCTATACCTGTCTTTAATATCATCTATCCACTTTACCAGTGGAAAGTCCAGTAATTCCTGATTCTATGATTCTCTTGATTCTAATGGAATTTGTTACAATGCTAATCAGACACGAGAATCCTCTTTGGAGAAATCAGAAGCAGTATTAGCAATCACGACGTTTATCTCTCTTGTTATGCTCGTCCATGGATTTTTCTTAGACGAGTTTCTCTTTAGAAACTTTGTTGCTTGAATATTTTTGCAGCGCAAGTTTTAGTTTTAACTGAGAAAATGTCTTTCATTAACTTTTCACAGGTTTACAGTACAGTACATTCTTGACCCATTAAAAACCAAACAATGCGCGCGTATGTGCAAGTACATCAATTTCTTTAAATTATGAAAATTATGAAACGAAGAAAAAGATGTTAAGCGGACGTTTTGCCTCTTATCGCCACGATGTTAAGGATACAAAATTCGATAATGCAAATTAATCGAAATAGATTTCAAATGAAACTTGTTGCATTAACGGAAACATCGGCTGTCAATGGACGAAAAAATTTTCCGACGATAGGAAAACACAATTTGGTCGAAAATGAGGCAAAGGGTGCAGCTGGATTAAACTACGCCCATAAAGGATCGTGGCATCGATGACGCGTATTATAAGCACCAAGAGATAAATAACAGGACACGTAGTGGCAGGATTTTGTTGTCCGGGGCCACTCTGTGTACGATATTTGTTGCTTGTACCGTCTCTCTACGTTTTGCTGGCATGAATTATCTTTATTGCTCTTCTCGTTCTCCTTGCTCACCGGGCACCCACGACACGCACTGTTCATGTGACGATCAGAGTACGACGATATGCCCAAGTCTTACGGCTCAACGTTGATATCGTTTCTCCCTCTACTCAGCGTTACTTCCTTTTTCCTCCGAGTTTTCGAACGGTGTTAAGGATTCCAGTTCCGTAGCTTTCCAAGTTTTAGAGACACTTGTATAATTTATTGTTTATCGAGCAGCTAGATACAAATTTTCGTCCGATATTTCCTGTACTAAGTTTAGGGCAGCGTAGTTTGAGGGGAAAAATTTGTTGCTTAACTCTTGTAGCATGGAATTTCCTTTTCAGCTCGTTAACAAAGTTGTTTCTTCATTAATCGTCGATAATCGAAACATATTTTTTGAAGAGGTTGCTTGAAGTAGATGTAATGTATCAAAGTTTGAGACTGTTAAGAATTTTAGTGAACAACTTATTGAATTTGCATGCTGTGTAGCTGCAACATCGAACATCAAAAGATTCGCATATATACAGATTATTTACGTTATTAATCGTCGGTGTTTCTTTTCCGTATTTTATTAAGACAAGTTTAACTTTTGTGTAATTTAAGAAATATTATAGTTATAAACGAATGTAAAAACATTCGTGGTAATGGCGTTATTACGTGAAAACTACAGAAAATTACGAATTCTATTTGTGCGTAAAAAGCAGCGAAACTTTGTCTTATTTATCACTTTCATAAATTTGTGATTTATGAAAGGAGGAACTTTTTGAAGTAAATAATGCGAATACTCTGTATAATATCGGCCTGGGAAATTTTCTTCTTAAAGTAGTTGCAACGAATATAAATTCTTTTCCTTGTAAAAGTTTGCGAAACTCGTTGTGAAACTTGCAATTGTATATTCTGTATATGTATAGATGTGCCAAGCGAACGACGTGTATTGAATAAAATTGCATGCAAATAGAATTTTTCGTTGCTTCTAGAGTAAATCAATAATACCAAATACATCGTACAAGTATTTTATAATAATATTTAGAAAATGGGAAAACGAAGCAGACCTCCTTTTAATTTTACTTCTCTCCAGTTTCATTTTAACATCGTATCTGTCCTCCTCGCTAAACCAAGAATCGTCTAAAAGTATTGATTATATCATAGAGCAATCCATATAAATTTGTTTAAGTTCTACTGTTTGCCAATATCGAAGACATTTGGCATCCTCTCGTCTATTCAAGAATAGTTCCTCTTCAATTTTTATCCGGGCCATTGCGTCTATTCGTTTCCTAGGATCTTCTCCTTGCTGCTGTGGAACAACACTTCTGACAAAGAGGTTTACAATCGATGAAGCCTCTGTTTCACTTCACAAAGGAAACGTCGTTGATCGATGATCGATACTTATTTGGAGTTACGATTCTAATCTTTGTTTAATCAAGCAGCGACTTGTCTGTCTCCTTGTTCCTTTCTTCTCATCGTTAGAAGCTTGTCATCGTCTCACTCGACGCGGTGAATGGATTCAATGAAAACAAAGTGAGGGGAATGGACCAGAAAATCAAGCTTAATGAATATTAATGAGTCTATGCGTTCAGTAATTTAAGTACCAAGGAAGAAAAGTTCGATCAACCTCTCGAATACTTCAGCTCGATATTTTGTTCTCTAACAGAGGTTTAACTCTCTTTTATTTACATCTTCTTTATAAAGTTGTGTATCTTGTAGCGTACGTACAGCAATATCTTTGAAGAGAACTTGTAACGAAAAGAAAATGTACAGAGCGATGTTTTCCATATTCTCCCGTCTCCTAAATCGTTTTTGCGCAAGACGATTGTTAAAATAAGTGGAAAAGGTGAAAATCAGTTGGAAATAAATTACAAGAATATAGCAAATAGAAAACATTAGAGATACTTTATCGATACAATTTTTATGAGAGTGGATTAAGGATACATATTGGTCCTTTTAGCTAAAGATCTTAGTTAAAGCTTACTATACTTGTGCAATGAAAGTAAGATTTGTCTGGCCATTTTAGATATAAAAGGAATGAATTGCTGTAAATAGAATCGTACACGATATACGCAACCATACTTTTCGTAATACTTGAAATATCTATGTGGCGTTAAAGCGATACAATAAAAATTGCAGAAACATTTAGGATGATCCAATAGAAAAAACATCGTTTCTTTTAGGAATGACAGAACTTTTGAGATTTGCTTATTTTGATAATTGGTACTGTACTTTGAGATTGTTGCTTAGGATTTTCTTCATTTGGAATTTAGAACGCGATTCTCTGTATTTGGAGCAGTTTTAAAGGAGAACGTGTTTAACGTAACTTTGGCAGTTACAAATATCACGCGTTAGTAGGTCAGATTTAGAAACTAGATCTTTGGTAAATTTGTACATTTCGTATATGGAAAATTCTGAGTCTGTATGATATTCTTGATAAGAAAGTCCAGAAAAAACGTTTAATGATATCCACAATCCTTTTCGTGTGATAATTGCGTGAAAAAATTCCGCGAACCGCTCTAATTCATACGCAACACGTATATGAATTGCCGACAAGTTAAAATTAGTCGTAGTCTGAATGATTTTAACGTTATCATCGTTGTGACTTGTATTTAGGTCATCTCTTATCGCGTACCTATTTCGATAAGGTGCAGAAATCAATGAATGATTTTTTGCTGAAGTTGTGATATCGCGCTTGTTATAATCTAGGTTCCACGTTTATATTTAGTTCCGATATTTTTGTTTATAAACAATAAGTTTCTTTAAAATAATATCGTTTACAATTAATTGATCGTATGGATATTAAATTGTATCTTGCGACAACAGTGTGCGATTATTACCTTAAATTATGACAATATGTCAAATTATTCTATGAAGGCAGTGCTAGTTTATTTCATGGATCGAATATGAATTTAAATACGATATTTTAACAGTATTATATGAATATAATAAAATACTTTGAAAGTGCTAAAAAATCCTAAAATATCTTCTATATCGAAGGTACCATTTTTCCCGAAAGAAAAGTGCGCTTTAAAGTGCGCTCTAAAGAATGCAATATATCGTTGTATACATCGTATGATGTACAATGAAGTATAAACAATATGTCAAAATAACAAATACCTATATTGCAGGATATAAAACAAAACAATATCGATTATGAGGACCTAGTGACATAGTGAATACTCTTCAGATCCAATATTTATAGATACGAATAAGATGATAATACTTTCTTATCATCCGCCTACTGCTTCGAAGATAATAATGTCGCTGTAAAACAATATTTGTTTGATGTTATTCATATTTCCAAACAATTCGCCCGCATTTGTAAATATGAAAATGCAAATGTAAATCTTATCTATCGCGTGGTAAATGGAAAAATTCCACTTAAGTATTTATCGCTATCAAATACATCATTTTTTACTGAAACGATTAAATATCGTCTTTCATATAACGCTGTCTGTAGAAATATTTCTCAAAAGTACCCTTAATCGTGGTATCTGATCAGCGCAGGATCACCGACGTAGATGATTCAAGACTTTTGCACAGACGCGCATATATCTCTATCTTCGATCAAGTTGACATCTTCTTCCCTATTAGAAGATTCAATCTGATCCGACAGTCTCGTAACACTCACGCGTCGCGCTCATCGTGTCTCGGAGACATCGATGAATCTCTCTCACGGTCCTTTAGGTGGATGTACGCGGCCAACCCGGGAGGCAGTCATTCTGGAGGCCGCATTTACGCCTCATTTCATTATTTGCAGCTCGAGTCGAGCCTGATGCTTTCTCTCTTTATCCCGGCTGAAAAACGAGGTTGCCTAGGTACCGGAGCGACCGTGTTGGCGTAGGTCGCGTACAGTTAAGTCGCGATTACAAACGCGTAGGCGTTTCGTACTGTCGCGATAAGATCGATGAAATCGGCCGATAAGATCGATAGGAGTTCCATTCTTTAATAGCAGGAATTGAGTGCGCGCATAATTTAATAATATTGCATCCTTGGTTGATTTACGACTGGCCGACGACGCATCAAATGGCCGGGCTGATTTCCTTTCTTTTTCTTTTTTCTCTCTTTTTTTTTTGTTGCCAGCTGCACCATAACGTACCAGTTTACGAGGTGCACACACTTCGTCCTGATTTCGTTCGGGTTTATCCTCTCGGTGCCATTGAAAAATATTGCTCGGTTTCCTAACCGATAATAAATATACTCACGAAAGTATTTTGCACACTTCCTATAGAACACTTTTGCGTCCACGTTGCACGCGTTACATAAAACATTTCGAAATTTCATTAGCATAGTGACGAGACATCTTTGACATTACTATATTGGTCAAATTTAAAGCCAATCTGAAAATGTTTGTGGAAATTATAAGATATCCATTGTAAATATATGTTTAATGAAAGTACAACGTGAATGATCATTTTAAGTGCATACAACGAGTGTTAAATGTATGATTACACTGAATACAGGTTGTTCGACAAACAAGCGTTCGATTATTTTCGCATATATTAAACGAAATTCTATTTCTCTTTGAACATGTTTCTCTCACTCTGTAAATGTTTCAAAAACATCGATTGTCACGACATTAATTGGGATTGTATTTTTTTTACAAAGCTTCCTGCAGTTATAACCAATCTTCGAAAGAGTTGTAATTTATTATTTATAATCAGAAAACCCAGGAGCTTGTCCGTGTGATTTCAATTACAGCGGTCGATGAAAGTATCTAAACAGTTACCATAGGAAGTTTGTTATGTTATGTATTTTAAAATTTTGTAAAAATTCTAACGAGACGCACGACTATCACGATTATATTGATAAAATTTGAAACCAACCTGAAAATGTAATTCAAAAGTTACGAGATGCTAGGTACTCGTTATAAACACGTACTTAATGAACAGTTAATATACAGCACGAATAGCCGTCTTAAACGTACAGATACAATAATAAAAGTGAAGAATATTTGAGCGATTTTATAACTATGAGAGGCAGCACGTCTTTTCTTGAGTTTGATCTACTAAGAAAATCGGGAGCATGCTGAACAGAAAGGTGTCTTTCTTTAAACATTACGTAGACGTACCTACCAATTAACTGACAGTCTTAGTGGAACAAATATGGAAGCGGTCACTAGAACAAGTGCATATTGAGGTTTAAGATCTGCTTAAGCTCTGGATTAAGAATGTATAGATACAGATTATTCCATTAAAGTTCATCTCTGTTCGTGATTCTCTCGAATTAAACATTCTGTCATTTAAATCACTTTTAGGAAAATATTCATATAGTCGTATCTGTTAAATACTAATTTCTTTTTATACATGTAACAATATAAATTGAAGTAAAAGTTCGCAGTTCCAAATTAATAACACGAATTTCTCAAATACACAATCAGCGCTTCGATTCGTGTGTATGAAATAATCATTTTAATTGTTGATCTATTAATAGTTCTTTCGATTCAACAGAATCGATATAAGCGTAACCTTGGAAATTTCAATTCTATTTTTTAATAATAAAATATTAAATTTTGGTCGTTTAATGTCTTCTTCCGTTTTACATGTATCTGATCCTGCTTTTATTTGGAGATTATCCAATATAATCTCACTTGCAAGAATTTTAAGTCTCGTAACTTTAATTGCAACGTGTTGTATGACGCATTCTATATAATTATTCGCAATCCGACGAACATAACTTTCGGACATTGAGTATCTTCGATTCCAGATTAGCTATATTATCCTCTAGACGACAGAGCCAATACGACACGTTTCAATTTGCACATTAATTATTTTTATGTCTTGCAATTAGAATGATTCACGCATTAACATTCTCATATTAAAGTTCTATCGTTTACTTTCACATTGTTGTACATATAAATATAATATAAAACGCGTAAGTGGATAGCAGATTTTTATGCATTTATGGGAAGCGTATTTCGTAACATTCGATATTTGGCAAATAAAACGAACTTCCGTCTAGATTCCATTTTTTAAATTAATTCATAAAATCACGAATTTGCATAAATATTCGCACATCACACATAAGTAACTAGTAAAATTGTAGTAGGATTTGCATATGGAAAATTTCTAGGTTGGGCATTTTAGTTGCTTCATTAGCAATTCAGACAATGCGACGAATAACAAACAATAGTCTGGTAACTGAGAACTACAACTCATGGTGAAAGTCACGTTTCAGTACGTATCGCCACTGTTGAGAATTTATCAGAAACTTATGGGAATGGTTAAATATAGAAACCTGCGCTCGAAGAGTATGAATGAACCTTACGGGTGTTCCCTCTTTGATGACGAACGTTTATTTTACTTCGCTTGGAATTGGTTTTCACGAGCGCGGCAGCAAGTAGCACGCGAAACCAGGCGTTTTGTAACAAACTAGTATCGAGGGAGTTCATCATTTACATAATCATGTCGCATGAAAGATAATCGGAAAAATTGCTGACGCAATTTTAACGTCAGTAGAAAGTACGTAATTCGTGTAATCTGTGCTTTACATTGAATATTGACGTCATTAATAGCTTAAAACATTTTTCAATGCAATTATTTATCAACATAACAGTCATAAATTCTTTTAACGAATTTGGTCGAAAGTGGAATGCTACTATGTAGATTTTTTTTTTATTTTCTGTTACTAATTGCTTGGTTGTGATATAGAGATAAGGGATTGATTCGCAATTAACGAGTGCTTCACTCAACGAACTGGTATTACGTTACTTACTTACGATAGCCATATCATATCTAAGGAAGCCATCGATCAAAGTGAAAACAATTTTATTATTTTTTTATTAATGTTTCAATATTATTAATTTTGTCGAAAATTAGGCAGATTAAGTTTTATCCTATTTCTTTGCAGTAATAATTAAAAAAAAAAAAACGAAAATTCTTCGTAAAGTACGATTATCTTTTACTGATTTCGGAACTCAAAATCAAAATCAAAATATAATATTCAATGTACAAAATAGTCGAGTAGAAAGTTTACAAAACTGAAAAAATAAAAGAGGACGCGGAAAATAACATAAAACATATTATAATACTGAAACAAATATTGTAAATATCATCATTCACGATGTAATTAAGATATTACTTATAATTATCGCATATCGCATTATCGTACATGCAAATATTTACACTCTCGTTCATAAGTCGTCAGATAGTTTCGAGAGTAGTGTCTATCTAGTTATTATTTATTTATCATTGAAACATGATATAACTTATTTTTCCTTATACGTAATTGACAAGTGTCAACTTAATTTTATAATTGCAAGATCTGTTTATCTTTATCCTAGATATACAAATAAGAAGCGTCTCGTAATTTATATGTACGTGTGTTGGTAGTATTCCATGTGATATACATCAGTTAATCATCGTCAATTAACAAATTCTTCATTAACACGATATGATTTATACTGAAATTTAAGTTCACCATTATCCCGTAATTTTTTAAACGTACAAATATATCTCACCTGATATTTTACGAATCCAAACAGAGAAACAAATAAGTATACTGCGAATATTTATGCAAATTACGAACACAATTATAAGACAAAATTTGTTTCAATCACTACATGTTATACCAAGTACTTTACTCTGGATATTACGTATATTGTTGTATTATCGCTATTATATATATTTTCCTACAAATACATAAAAATTCGCCGTCTACATGAAAACTATAGGAGAAGAACTTTAGTCATAGTTTTTATTTTTCACAGAATAGATCGTGTTTTCCGTTTTCATAAATTTAAAACTATTGCCTACGATAATATTAGATATTAAAACTCAAGAATTATTTTCAATCTTTGGACCTAACAGCTTCTCAGCTACATTGTATTAAAGTACACACAGTTAGAAAATCAACAAAAATGTACCAATCGTGTCCTTCTTCTGTCATCATTCTATACAACAAATAAACCAAAGCAAGACCGATTGATCGTATCACATCGGAAAGTCGATGTTCGTTCGCACGAGCCCTTCTTTTTTCTTCGATCAACTTTCTACGGAAAGTCGTGGCGCCACGCGTAAAAAATCAGCTGGTTGACGTTTCTCTTCTGACGTTGAGTTTTCCTCGAAAAACAAATCGCATACTTCGCTACTATCGAGGAAATCCTACGGATTGGATCGTGGCAGCCGTCAGGACGATCTGTCGATTCTAGCAGAATGCAAGAACTTATCAGTCGTCTTACGAGCAGTTGCTATGCGTTATGGAAGGGGTCCCTGGAGTCACCTACTAGCTCGACCAGTCAGAAGTCAGTGTGTGTAAGCCGGCCGGTCGTGCCGGCTCCTTTTCTGTCTTTGCTCTGCTGCACCTTCGTTTTCCGAAAAATCGTAACTCGACTGCACGTTCATTCAGTCGCATGCCATAGATCGATCGGGCCAAGTGTCTCGTTAACAGTCGAACAAATTGCACCGTCAAAACCTGCGATTTCCTAAAAACTAGAAAGCCTTTTATCCGTCACGAGAAACTAATCATGGTGGTCCCGTTAAGGAGGGATTCTCTTCGTGAACATTTCTTCCACGTTGTGCCTTGAATTTAGCAGAAAATTTGTGATTTACAGTCGAACAGCATCTTAAAAAAGGAAGAGACAGTAGAGATTTTCTCGTCGACAGTGGAGCATTGAATCGAAGCATCGAAATATCGTATTTTCAAGGAGAAATATCGAGAGACGTTCGGTCGTCGAGAATGCGAAGAGGAAGAGACGAGGTCGAGTGAAATTTTTATTGAGTTTTTGTTATTGTTGCTTTTATCGGGACGAAGGGCACAGTTTCTGTGAATTAACGGACGGGAAATTAATAGACCGAAGATGTTTAAAATTGTACGACGATTTTGCGCTTGATGGGATTTTATGTTTGTCCTTTTGTTATCTGTGGTGGTGAAGAAATTTTAGAGAGAATTTGAAAAGTCATTTCCTCTCTGACCCAGGGAGAAGAACGCCGTAACGTAAAATCTTGTCGCCCTCTATTAATACTTGTGCTTCGAGGAAACACGTACGATATAACGTATGCAGAAAGCAGGTGGAAAATAAAATAAAATCGTGCATCGAAGAAAGATATCGATTTTTTAGCATTTTTCTGAAGAGACGTTTATTGAAAAAAAAAAAAAAAATTACAAAATTCGAAGCAGTCGAGGGGTTAAGACTGAACAAAAGAATTTCTCAACGTTAGACAAGACAGTGTGCGAAGTATAAGTCGTATGTTTTGATGGACTACGAACGAAATGAACAGAATTGTGATTTTTACACGTTTCTGAAACTGAACTTTGTCGGCTGTATTGCCGAAGACGATAAACAGGCTACAGTCTACATCACTAATAGTCAACAAAAAGTGCATTTTCTTGACGATACGAGAGTAGTGTTATTTATTACGGATTGACTGTTTGCTGTTTTCTGATTAACTTGAGATATAGATCGATTCGACTCGAAAACAATTATTACTTGGCGCCGTACAAAGTAAATAATCCTACCTTTTTCGATAAAATCGAATATATTTAAGAAACGAAACGTTGTTTTTCGAAAATGTGAGGATAAAGATGCACGAAACCGACTGGAAAGTACTGGAAGAATCTTCATTGAAGCATAACGACGTGCCTTCGATCTGATTCAATACGATTTAAGCAAGGAGCATGATTATGACGCATACGGAAGAAGTATCGACGACTTTCGAGTCGAAAACACCGACAGAACAAATGAATGGCCACTCTATGGTGAATAATCTTTTGTTTTTTTTTTAATTAAATTAATCAATTTAATCTTTCGCCTTAAATACCAGCGATTTATCCAAAGATACGTAAGTCGTGTTTTGATCCGGGATTTTAGTATCGCGATATTTTACGTTTAATAGACTGCAGGGTGTCTCTTTAAATGAAAATTGTAAAAGTGAAATGCTCGTTATAATAATATTGGCGGATATTATCGTGAAGCGCCACGTTTCGCTCATTTACATTGGCATTCATCGGTTTATCTCGGTATATCGAAAAAGATACGTAGTATAGTAGATAAATTTATTTGTTCTGAAATTAAACACCCATATCTAGTAACGAGCACATTTATATTTAGTTTGCTCCCCGTATCGTATCGCGTATGACTTTCAGCGTTTTCTCTCCGCGTCGTGACGCGACGGTGATTTTAACATCGCGCACAGTTTAATTAGTATATTCGATCTTTGATATACGCAAAATACGAAGAACAAATGTCTGAAGATCAATTACGCACCGGCATTTAGAGATTTAATATGATTGCGTTATGATTAGTTAAAACAATCGATTAAACGCGCGAAGAGAGAAAAATTTAATGAGATTTTAAACTTTCGTTTGTTCTATCAATAGCGCGTTAGTGCGATTTAATAAATTAAACTGAACTAATTTACATACGAAGACCGCAGTAGAATGATAAATTACATTTCCCAGCATTTCATAGATATAATATATTACAATTTGATATGATTTCAAAGAATTTTCTATTACTAAAACTGTTCTCTGTTTAGTTTTTGGATCAACTATATTTTTTGGACTGTCTGTTTCTCGAATATGTCGAGAATATATTCATAGTCGTCGATATTCGAACTACCAAAGCAATTAAAACGAATAATATTAGTTCCTTTATCTTTGTACTTATTAAAAACATGTAAATGAATTCGGTAATTTAATGTTTACTTTTATTGAGCCATTAATTACATATTCTAATATAGGTGATGTATTCTGGTCATATTGTTTCAATTCCAATTAACTATAACGTGCTTAGCTGCGTATTAAAGATCGTTAATTTGAAACGCTTTTGATTGTTCTTTTTTACGCAGCTTCCTGAACTTAATGCTTAGTATTTTATAGTCTTTGCGTCCAACAGGTTGTTCTACTTTCCAACCTGCTGTCAATTAATAATAACGACATTAAAATCGGAAGATTAAAATAGGCTCATTACGCTGTTCTTACGAGCCCCGTATATATCTAATGTTCCCAGCTATAGCTTCGTAACGATGGAAATAAAACGATTGGAAAGGGATCTTATTAGATAAAATTAAATAGTCTTGTTTTATGTGTTCACTTCTGAAGTAGACACGTTCCAATGATTTTAAAGTCATCTCTCTTTCCTTAGATAGAACTATAAATCTCTTCCTATACTCTTCCTCTAATCTTCATTCTCCACAAAAGAAGAAGCTATAAAGAGACCTAAATTGGGAACTTATTAATTCAGAAAATATTATAATTCCAATTTTGTATGAAAGACAAAAAGACATATAACACAGTACCTACCCTTACGTATATATTTCATACTCAATTTTACTCGAAATACACTCCAAAATTTACAAATAAATCAAGAAAATTGCCTACCAATCCGTTTCCTATTTAAATTGCTTGTTTCTTTCCTGTTGATTTAATCAAACCGATCGAATCTGTTTGAACGACTCGCATTGTAACAAGCTATTTAGGCGTAACGATCGGTGTGAGTAATTGATCGAGAACTGATTTTTCGATGGCAATTATGGTTGGCCAGGTTATTGCCCTTGCGGTGCGTGCTATGAATGAATTAACGTTTCACCGCAAAACGAAGGCCAGGTTGATGATAGTAGCACGGCTTCTGGTACACCTTGACACCGAAAATATCGTGAACGAGAGTTGCTGTATTCGGTTGCAGTGCCGATCGGTGGTCGACTGCATCGGACTGAACCTCATCATTTCGACGACGACGACGACGACGACGACGACGCAATAACGTATCTATGTATAGAAGATGTACGCGAACAGCGTCTTACCGCGCAGTATCTGCTTCTCTGAAGCACGGTCTCCGCGTCGATCAGTTGAAATTTCGCTTCTTACCACGCTTCACTCTGGTACGTAATCAAATTCAGATCATTTCTATCGACGAGCTGACTTATTCCAGTTAGATTCGCGTTAGGTTCGGTTATTAGAGTACACTGATTTATCGATTCTGATAGAGGAATAGAGGATGTTGGATGGAATTTCATCGAGAACTATTTTTCCTCCTTTGGAAGGACACGACTTTCGAATTATCAAAGATTGAGAAATTATCTATGAATTTCTCTTAGAAGGGCGCTACGACGCTTATGCAGTCTTGTCTATTTTAGGCTAGGTCCGAGTTAGATCTATTTATTGCAATGGTTCGTCTTGGCATGCAACGAAATTTTAGTAATTTATACACTGATTTATTCGAGATTTAATTTTGGTTGGGAATTCTATTGAGAAATACCCTGGAAGTATCAAAAATCGAGAAATTTTCTATGAATCTTTCAGGGAAAGCTTTGAATAATTTTTATTTCGACTATTTTAAACTATTTTAGATTACATTTGAATTAGAATGCTCGTTGCAATGCTTCGTCCTGGGGCACATCGAAACTTGGATAATTTAGATTGACTTATTCTAGATTTAATTCGGAGAGGTAATACAGACGTTACAATTGTGTCGAAATTTTAGAAATTCCAAATTTTGAATTTGGAAGGATAGTGAAAATTTTCTATGATTCTTTCTGGAAGCCATTAAATTAAGATTGTTTTTATTTATATGCAAAGATGTATAACAATAAGAAGTAGTTATAATGGTATATTAAATAAATTTCGTGTAAATGACTATAATTGTTTTAGTAATCTGTGGAATATATAATAGAATTCATAAAAATACGATATCCACAGCAATGAAATATTCTATATTACAGAATACAATATTCTATTGCAAAGATAAGTTGTGTTGCGTATTGACGCAAGTATACCATGCAGTTATAGTCTGAACATTAAGATCAATCTGCTTTCAGAATATCATTCAACTTAATCAACAAAATTATCGATAAAAATATCCAAATATTTTTGAACGATAGCGTTCATATATGTGTTTGATCCTCAATTAATAATTATTTATTACAATAAAATGCCAGTTTAGGACTCTAGAAGCAGTTCCTTATCAAAATATACAATAATTAGTTATCAGTTTGTAAACACATCAATGTACAATTATTTTAAAACAATAACTAGTTATATAATCAGTGTTTAAAATGCATCTTAGGATGAATAACATTTTGAGTAATTCCGCATTTCTCTGACAACAATGCATTGACGTATTCATAGAATTTTCCATGTAGCAGTTAGTCATCGTGTTCCTCGACAGCTGACAATGAATGAACGAATTCTTCTTTTCTTCCAGCGTAGCACTTTGTTCGAGATAGGGTGTAGCTTTATTGCCATGCAAATGCAAGTAATACCGATAACTCTGATAATTGACCCTTCTTCACTCGAAATAGCATTATTGAACACTTCGTATATCTGCATACGGCATACTAGCTTTTCTAATAATAGTTATGTTATTAGCAATTTTACACAAAATTTAGAATTCCTGAATTTTCTATTAGAATGAAAAGGACAGAAATGATAAATTCGATTAATAAAATATGCAACGTAATTACGATGAAGCAAGTTTCCATCCTTATTTTTTCAATTATATATGTTAATTCGGATTCTAGAATTATTATTATTAAAAATTATTGAAATAATATAGAAAATTGATAATTATTCAACAATTTTGAGATTGTTACGCATTTCTTCGATATAAAATAGAAATTATTTTTACTCCTATAAATAATTCTATAGAAATTTGCACATACTATCAAAGCTATTGTGTATATAATAATAGAAAATAATGGTACAAAAAATAAGTAAGAAAAATTCCGAAACTATTGTAAATATCCCAAATAGGAAGTAGAAATTATTGTTATTCTCTTTAAATAATTATATAAATAATTTATACACCTCTTTTTGCCTGAAGATAAAAGCTTTCATACTGTCATATAATGCACAGATTTTATTACAAATATATACGATGTGTGCTGTTGTACATTTTTACTTGCATCCGTCATATATTATAATTTACAATGCAAGGACAGATTATTGACCCTTAGCGAATTGACACACGTGACATTCTCCTTCTTAAGACAATTTAATATTGAAAAGCCGCGGCGATAACCTTGTCGGGTCGTTTGATTGGATATTAATGGATATTAATAATTTCATACGAGTCGCGTAAAAAACAATGGTCTGTCGAGAAGACGGCAATGTCACACAAATAAATCGGACATCCTCTTGTCGCGATGGTGCCTCACGAAACTTCTGGCCACGCGATTGCTTCATCGTCCTTGCATACTTATGAATACAAATTTTTTGGATAACCGTGCATTCTGATGCACCGGTCGTATTTTTTTCCTTTCATTCCTACCCGTCATCAAACAGGACGACTCGTTTCTTTTACGTAATGAAACGACGAGGAACGAACGCGGACTGTAGTTCTTTTACTTCCATGTTCGAATGTGGTTCACAATTTTTTTCTTTTTTTCTTTTTTCTTTTTTCTTATATTATACGATTTAATTATTTCGTTGGAAGGTGCAATCGTGCATTTTTGGGCGGAATGAAGTTACCGGTTTCTTCTTTGAGAATTTTTTACCGACGTATTTCGTGCTTTTTCTGTGTTCGTTACACGTGTTTTTTCTTCTTATGAATTATCAGTAGGTTGTTAAGATGTCGCTTCTCGGCGTGAAAAAGTGTTCAATATTTGCGGTCTTCTTCATTTGCATACTAGAAGTAATGTTTCATTTTGCGTACAGCCGACATCCTGATGCTTATCAAAGACAAATATCTGGTCGGTGGTTAATTTGTCACCGATTGCTGTGATACGTCAAAGAAGTTAATATAGTTTTTACTTTTGACAAATTAACAGGTTTCATTTGTCTTGGATAACGTTCTATTTGTATTCTCATCCTTACGAAGTTTACCTACAATTAATAAGTTTGTTATCTTAAATCATAAAATTATGGCATCGAATCAAGTTAAAATTAGAATATGAATTTTGCAAACGTGCTTGTTTTTCAAATCGTTTAATTGAATGGAAATTGAAATTTTTATTTACCGATTCTATTATGATCGAAGAAAAATAGCATACACGCCATGCTATAAGCACGAGATTCCCAATCTATGGGTCGTGACCCCAAGGGGATCGCAAAGTGTTTCCTGGGGGATCGCCGAGGTTATTTTTACTTGCATTATACAATTATTTCTATAGAAATTTTGTACTCAATTATTATTATAGGAAATGTTATTACATAGAATTTCAGTCCTTGTTTGTTTCAATATAGGTTCCGCTGTGTAAATTTTTATTTACGCAAAATATCAAACAAATATTAAAATATTACAAGAATTTCAATTTAATATTCAAATTTTATTTTATGTCTTAATACTTTTTAATATTTCGCATAAAGAAACATTTATACATTGAAACCTATAGTAAAATTAAATAAAATTTAAAGTATTATTAAATATTGAGGTCTTATTAGAAATGTCTTTTTACGCCAATATGTGCGACTAGAAGTTATAGATTAGTTAATAACATTAGTAAATAATTACAATAGTATGTACGACTCGGAAAAGATTCATAATTTTTTTACAATCACGAGATACGTTAGATTTGTCGATCATTTTGATCGCGATAACAATTTTTCTATTAAATTTTTATTAAATTCTTATTAAAGAAATAAGTCGAAATGGAGAAACTGAAGGAGTTTGGTTTGACGCTGTGTAGGCCGGAAGTATTGCGAAACTTTGTAGGTTCTACAAATACGTCTGGGCGTTTTATCACAATTGCGAATAGTACCGTAAACTCGTAAACGCACGTATACGTAATATGCGTGTCGCAGATGTTTCACGACCAGATGCATTAGAATACGCACGTTTATGGTTGTGCGTAAACGTAAACGCTTTTGTCAAAACGTGTTTACACGAACTTACGACGAGCTTGATGATAGTCAATCGTGCGGAATATAGCGAATGTTTCAGCAATAAATATTTTTATTTCTACACCCGATAATAATAAAATACGATATGATATTGGAGGTCAATAAATGTCTGCAAAGTGTTTATTTTAATGTTCGTTGCGTAAAGTAATGTTGCTTATTCATCAGTTATGCATTATGTTTATGTTATCAGTAGTTCGTCGAAACAATCTGAAACAGCTTTATCTTGGTTTCGTACAATGACCCACGTTGCAATATGAAGATTGTTTATTATTCGTTGTAGTTTTTGGACGAAGTTTCATTAATTTCAGTTAATATTGCTTTTAATGTGTAAACTATTGAATTATCAACTCGTAGGCTAACAGATGATACGATATTATTCAATGATAAGTGAATCGATATTTTACGTATTACACACGATATAATATGATACGACGATTATTTTATTATCACGTACATTTTAATCAATCGGCATATTTATTTTTCATTTATGTAAAATTTTACGCAATATTTGTAATTTGTGTATTTCATGTACGTATGGGTATTTGTAAATGAAAAATTTCTAACGTTATAAATCTAAATTACAATGTTGATTTATAGATAAATAATTAATGTAATTTTATTTATCAGAACAAGTCGTATTGAGAAACCATTTTTATAATAGTAAAGTTATTTAAAAGTTTTATTAATTCCATATCTTTCAAGTTATTCTTTTATTTGATCTAGAGACAAAATATTTGTTTCTCTTATCTTCCTATATATTTCAAAATTACCGCTTATCACAGTATTAGTTATCCAATATTATACGTCATGTTCATCTATTAGGCACTAACGTACTTTGTTTTACACGGTAGATAACGTGAAAATCAGAAATATAAATTAATTTATCTTCTTTTCATGTAATTTTCATGTATCGATTAGATCCTGTCGTACAGGACTCAAGACACAAAAGGTATACTGGAAGTTGCTTAAAAATTACATTCTTCCCTGTTTCTTATGTAGTTTAATTTTTATCTTATCACGGGTTGGGATCTTTTTAAACTTGAAACTTATAATTATCATTAATGGTGGATTCATTACTTGCATGTACGTAGGTACTACATCGCATGATTACTATTATGCTATTTAACTTTCATAGTACTGATGACGACAACATTAAGCGTGTTACGAGATAAAGTGTCTAAGGATAGATAGCGGTGTAATTTATTAGTGTAAAATATTTAACATTAGGATGCTAAGAAGTGCAGGTATTTTATCATCTTTTTTTCTACATGATGGAAACCGCGCTGATACAGCACTTAGATATCTAAAGGAATATAAATTAAGTCCCGGGAAGCATTCAGGTCACAGTGGGATAAGATCGAAAAATTATAAGTTACGTTTATTAGAAGGGGACCCGGGGTAACTTTCTCACAGCTTTAGTCGCGCGGTGCATGAACTTTAACGTTAAGTTCAAGACACTCTTGTAACAAACTCAAAGCTGCACGCTCATTACGTGCATCTAGCAAGCACAAGCCTTTAAATTTCTAACTTTAGCATCGGCTTAGCTGTTTAAATGGCACGGGAAACAGCACGACCACTTTCGTCTGAACACTGTGGTTTCTGTGGAATTGTAGAACAGATAGCAACTAACACATTTCTGTCATCGAGTATATTTCACCTAACAGCAAAGTGCTAGATTAAGAACTTTCCATAACCGATCATTTTATTCTCCTGCTGCATCTTACGATAGCTTCGTTTAAAAAATAAAACGACATTTTTACATATTTCATTTATTTATTTTATATACGTATTTCATATAATTGAAAAAAGAAATGAGAGTTCGAGGAAGCTGTGAAGCAAAATCGAACCATCGTTACGCATTTTCACAGGAGATTAGTTTTGTATATAATCGACATTTATTTTAATGATTTAACAATAAGCGTGATCTCTGTACCTGTTATCGAGTTTCTTACTTAAAATGTTAAATATTTAAGCTGTCGAATTTTTACCTACGCTAATTTCAAAAAGTTCAAAGCTGCCAAAGTTTCCCAAGACTTTTACGTTGCTTCTTTGTAATATAAATTACCTAACAAGAAACGAACTGAGAATCTAATTAAAAATTCATGGCATTTCATAATAAGGTTCTATGATACAGTTACTTTTTATCTGATTTATTCCATAAATCAGCGATAGATTTGAAAGCTTTTTTGCTATGTGACGAGCAGAGATGTCGTGGCTTTAAAGAACGTACTCCATCGTGGCAAATCTTCTTGCACGCTCAAACTCCACTCGCAACATGCACGCGGAGATCTACACGCGCGTCTATTCTGGACAAAGACACGATGTCCCCGCGTCTAGAGACGAAGTGACGCGTATCTTTGCCAACGCCACGAATACACATCCGAATCACGATAAAGGGATAGTTGTCATGAATATGGTTACGACTCTTGATCATAGTGATACACGAAGAACGTCAGTATCCGCTATTCATGACGTGCGACTAAGTTACGCCAAGATTCTCTTCTAATGTATCAAACAATAATCGTACTACATAGGATAAGTTTTAATTAATAAATTACACAGCTTTTAGTAAGAGATCGATACGTATTCAATCGATCAAAAGGCAACCATTTAGAATCATCTCAGTTACATCTACATACTTTTAAATATTTATTACTGAACGTAAAACGACATTCGATATATCGTATTTAATTACTTCAAGTGTACATTTCGTAAAAACAGCTATAAATGATCATTTACCACTCGTTCGATCATTTTTCTCACAGCTGTGTTTAGACAATGGTATCTTGTAAACTATATTTAGCTTACAAACATACTGAAATTAAAAGAACACCCTCGACAGTATCCACCTAAAAACATTGGATAATTTCAATTTTAGTGATTCAATAAAACGCCGTATAAAGCGATAGCTTGTAGCCAGGTGTTGGTAATTGGTAGAAAAACAGCGAAACACGTGGAGCGACGCCAGAATTAAGGCAAAAAGCCGATGACTCTGGTAGGCCGAACGGGAATGTGGCGATGAAAAGTGCAGTGAAAAGTGTCACAAGCAGAAAGACAAGACGCGGCGCTCGGATAGTAAAGAAGCGATGCACGCGCTCGACGCATCGGTCTAACGGTAACTGCTTCCTTTTACGAGATTAACGATCGCGATCCTGTCGTTTTATTATCGAAAATCCAGCGGTGTAGCGCATCGCATCGAGTCACGGCGGATATGGCGATCTAATCTGCACGAAGACGTACGGCAGCCGGATTTATTCGTGGTTCAGCGATCCTGTTGAGCGCGAACCTGCACGTTAAGGTCCCTTATAGTCGTCCGGGCTCGTTGCGCGAAACTCTCCCAAGCTTATCGCTATGGTCCAGCTACGAAACCGGGAAACAAAACGGGCCCCGTTGTGCCCGCCACTTTACTGAAGTTACTAACAAGCCTTCTCTTCTCCTAGTATATACACCACCCCCGTCACCCTCCGCGTACACTCCTTCCTTACGTTTTGCCGGCCGAGCCGGCTGAAAAAAGAGTACCGACACACCACGAGCGGAGAGAAAGAGATTTATCAGCGAACCACCGCGAGACTAGCAACCCGATAGACGTGCAGATAGGCCGTCGTTTAAATAAATTACCCTCCAAAGGCTTGGCTGCCCTGAACCTTCTTCTCTCTTCTCTTCTCTTCGTTTCGCGCTCGCGCGAGCTTCGTCTTAGACTCGTTTTAACCACTTGCCACATACCTGTTGCTACACACCCCCTCGTGTTTCTTCTCGTTTGATCTACTTTCAACCATTATTTCACGTTGCTGGATTATCTCGCTGCTCGTTCTCGGTAATTGATATTCTCTTCAAGCCTGTTTTGTGGGCGATCAACGCTGGTTTGTCGGATTAGCAGTTGATTCTTTGTCGCCAATCTCACGCATATATTTAATGGTCAGGTTCGTGAGGAGATTTTAGGTAAAAGCAAGTATTTCTTGGGATGGTTTTTTTTTAAAGATTTCATACGAATAAGAATTTGAAGTGTTCAGGGTTTCCAAGGTTTTTAGGATTTGGTAGAATATTGATATATGGAACGTGTATTGTTGGACCTCTGACAAAAGAAAAGAACAGGTTTTCGTATGACATTCGGAAAGATATTTTCATACGCAAGAATTGACCTATATATTATTATATAATATCTAATTCCAATTCTTAAAAAATGTCAAATCTTGACTTTTATCGTTGGTTTTCGATCCGACGTATGTTTCGCTGATTTCGAAATTCGGTCTTATGAAATAAAAAATCGAAGTAGCATATAGGTGTTAATCTCCTTGCGGGGATTTCTCGATTTCTCAAAGAATTACATTCGATGGAATATTTCGTCACTTCGCGTTACATAAATTTAATTTTAAGGGACTCAGTCTTTCCTCTGGGTCTGCAGACAAGTGGCGGAGAATATTTTTCGCTTTATCTGCTTATCAGCTTGCTCCCCTGTTTTTTTACCAAAGTGTCGGCAGCCCCCAGCGCTGAAATTCTTGCATATTTCAACAAGTATTTAATTTTCATGTTCTTTGGCGGTGGCTGTCGGAAAAAAATCGAGATACGGTTTATCTATTTAGTACCACTGTTAAATAAACGCTACTGTGACATTTAATCTGCGTTATCATTACGCCCGTGTTATCACTGCGTGTATTTGGATGAAAAAACGTCGAGTATTATTATCAATTTTTCAACCTTAACGTGCATTGAACTGTATGACTAACTAATACGTGGACAAACACTGTTAAATTTACATACACGCGAGCAATTATTTTTTCTACGTAAGTCGCATATGTTTATTTGTAAAGTGTTAAAATTTAACGTTTAATGGACTTTGTCTGTGATGTGCAGAATTAAAAACATTCGTAATGTATGAGATAGAGAAATTACTATTGACATGATTTTATACGTTTTTTTTATATGATTTTATTTGTCATACAATTGACAAAGAACAATGCACAATACACATATTATAACGAAAATTATGTTATAATTGAAATATGCTATGTTAGACGTATAAAGAGCAAAATTTCGATACTTCATTTAAGGAAACGAAATATTCTTTCCAAACATGAACTCAAATTACAGCAATCGCGACAATTAAATATATTGGATTGGCAACTAAGTGATTGCGGATTTTGTCATTAGGTGGTATTGAACTCACCTAATTCGATTCGAAGCTGAATGCCAATTACCATACCAAAAACTATAGGTAATGGGTAAAATCTATTGAACTTGTAGCGGTACTCGACAGTAAACTTTCCAACGATTTCTGTTACGTAGCTCGCTACACAAAGACCCTATCCTTCGGACAAGATGATTGTCAGATGTCGATACATTCATACCTAATATTTTCAGCTAGCCTAAGGACCTGCTATAAATCTTAGGATTTATTTAGCTAAGGTCCTCCAAAGGGACAAATAGTCTTTGTCTTAACAGTCCCTATACATACTACCCACTACGGGAAGATACTGGATATCTGCTTTCCTCACGTACGATGCTTCCTGCTAGTAACTTTCTCTCAAGGGTGATTAGCATCCTTTTCCAACCACCAACTTAAACTTTAGTCACTTAACAGCAACGTCCACTTCCCTCACTTTCCGAACCAACGCTTCCCTCAACGAATCCGATGATTTCGTATCCTTAGACACACCCTAAGCAGCATCATCGTGACGCAAAGTCAGTCAGGAGATGCTTGTCCGAATTGATCGTGGTGGGCCGTAATCACTGATCCGAATTTCTCGACATCTCAGGCAATCATCATCCGACTTGAATCGCATCGCGAAACGTATCGCGCCGAGTTCGAACTTGTAACCGCGAACCTATATTAGTAATCGCGCGTTCCACGCATAAGTGTATACCAAGAATATATATATGAATAAATATCTCTGTTGATGAACATATCCGAGTGTTCCTTCAGTACCTATCACGACCTATACACCTCAAACTTTTATTATCCGATACAATGATTATTATAACGTCTTCGCGTAAAATTGGAGATAGATTGGTAAGATTTGATTAAGCTTTATGAAACCATAAAGTTTGAAAGCTGTGCTATTAAATAAGCGAAAGATTTTCTAACAATTAACTTAAACATTTTTCAGAAAGAGATGCATATGAATTTATCACTTCGTCAAATTTATTTTATTCCGCGAATTAATAAGCATAATTTCTCGAAGGGGTTAAAAAGGAAGTTAGAACGTTTTGCTTACGTTTCGTAAGAGTATTACAATCTGGAACTCGTAAGTCGTGCCTTCTGTATCTTCCACACGATTATAACAAGCGATACTTGAAATTTGTCTCTCTCTTATTACCTATCACGCGAGATTTAACCGCTGGTGTCATTGTGCCGAACATACACAATTTTTTTGCTCTTTCCTCCGCTTCATTTAGCGATGAAGCGTTTAAAGAGAGAAACGAGATTGCTTGCGCGAGGTTATCGCAGTGGGATTACCAATAAGCGCCTTTTTCATTGGTCACGTTTGACCGATCGCATCTATTTTCCAGTAATTAACGCGTTAATTAAGATTCGTTCTTCGAGGCTTCGCGAGAGAGTCGATATGTGGGACGTGATAAATGCCAAGTACGTTTGACATGCACCGAATTTCGGACGTTGAAAAGATTCTCAAAGCTGTTGAGTAATATTGGCTTGGCAACTAAGTGATTGCGCATTTTGTCAATATCTCCTAATGACAAAATCCGTAATCACTTAGTTATCAACCCAATAGATATTTAAATTATATGACCGTGAATGTTTATTTACATTCGTATTTTTACGTACACAGGCCGGTTCATCTAGTTTTAGGAATATTTCGCTCGTTTCTGATAATATTACAAAATGTTTCAGGTTCAAGTTGAATGGTTTTGAGAGGAACGTAATTTGACGTGATTAGCTTTTTCGTAGATGAACGCGTAGAAGACATACCAACGTTCTCTTTAAATCGAATCATATATCTTTGAATATCAGTCGATCCAGCTGGACGTTCTCCAGACAATCGATGATATCTGCTAGATTAGTATAGTTCTGCGACATAAGTAAGTTAATACTTTTTTCTGGAGAAGGTCCAGCTGAATCGATCAACGTATTAAAAAATATGCGATTTTGTTTGTAATTTTGTAAGTAATTTGTTCTTGAAATATTCTTCGATATCATCAAAAACAAGCGAGATGTTTCAGGTAATAAAGTTAGCTGAACCAGCCATTAGTATAACTAAAGGGATAGAACGTGGAAAAGAATTTGTTTCAATCAAAGAAAGAGATATTTTGCGAATGATTTGTACTGAAAATACTATTTGTACAATTCCAGCAATTTTTGATCGCGATGGATTATTGCTCGTTAATAACGAAATAGTGATAACGCTATAGCAATTTAACGACGCAATGAACCTTACTCAAAATGACTTTGGATTCCTTCAACTCTGACTCTGAACGGCTGTCTCATGATTCTTTCATGACTCTCGACAACTCCATAGCTTTTCCTCGAATCATATTGTACTTTTAAAACTTCGTAACCACAATACACGTTCTTCTCCCAAACAATCAAACTTCCAAGCGGCACAGTGCATTTTAAAGCTCTACGTGACACCATCCCAAAGCTTCACTTGCGTTCTTCAATTCACTCTTTACTCACAACCGATAATCTATTCCAGCACGAATATTCGTTTGGTTCTCAGTTACGATGGAAAGCTTTCTTAAAAAGTTCTTGACGATTATTTAAAAAATTAGGGTTTGCATTACCAGCGGTAAGTACAGCATTGAGAATTAATAAAAGATTATACAATTTGCATTTGAATAATACACTGTTCATATTTTTTAAAAGATGTTTCACACATTTGATACGAATCTATCGAACCTAGAAGATTTTGTTGTTTCTTTTTGCGGTCTTTAACAATGAATAAAGAAGATTACACCGATTTGAATCGAATTTGTACTTGGAAAAATAGGGTTCAATGTCGTTGTACGAAACAACGCGAGAGAACTGTCAGTGTGCGCTACATTCGATCGAAAGTTGTCTCGCCAACAGGAACTTGATATTGTATTTGTTCGTATGATACGCAGACGCGAGCCAATTTTTATCTGTTGCGTAAGGTGCGAAACGATGAGCATTGCAAACACAAAGTATAACTCTTCCCGAGTTCTCAGCCTTGTGTTATTTTTAATTGACCAGAATAGGTCAAGGCGCGAGTCTAATAATCGAAACAGAGTTGTCAGAGTTTCGGTCTTGTTCGATTGGACAAATACCTCGTGACGAATAGTTGTTTTGTAAATACATATACGCGTCGAATTTTTCCAGATTTTTCTTATATGAGTCATATCCAGCGTGAACATTTCTATCGCTCGAAGGAGACGAATTCTATTTCAGATTCGCTTAGACGATCGGATTACCGTGCTATACGATATTTTAATAGTTACGTCGATAGTACAGCGCATCGATTATCTAACCCATATCCTTGTAAAAATTACCCGTGGCTTGGCAAACGCAATACAATCCCGGCGATCTCGGTCGCGACGGTGCGTTATTGCGTGATAACCAGCGCCAAAGAACGCATATGTTTTATTCACACCTGCCACTTCCTCGTTATTTGTCTCCATAGAGATGGGCATTTTTCTTTTAACAGCGAATCTAACGATACGATAATAGTACAGATTGTAACATATTCGCATGTGCAAGAATAGGTTGAGATTCATTTTTGAAATGTGCGGTAAGATATAGGTAGTTCCATTTATAGATTCTATATTCCAATAGATCTCGGTGATGTTCGATATGAGAAAAATGATCGCAAACACAGTGGAACGTATTGTCTCGTTGAACTTGAGAGGTGGGATCGCGGTGATACCGGATATGTTAAAATCGTGTGAATATTATTTTTGTAGTAATAATAATATTGTAATATACATGACGATATAATATGTAGGTGTATAATGTTATAACTGTAATAATAATAATAATAATAAATGTTGACGCAACTTTGACATATCCTGTATCGGAAATTATACGAGCAAGCTATTTATTTTATGGACTTAATTGAGTTATCGAGTTTTCAATTTCTTTATACACGTATCTTTATGTATTATATTTTTATCCAGTTTCGATTTTCTGAAGAAATAAGGTGAATTTTAATACAACTTTTAAGGTCAGCTTTACATGCTACGTTTTGATACTAGTTAATGATTAAAATGACGAAAGTATCGTTATGGGAAAGCGGAAAGTGCAGTGCAGCTACATAGTCTTTCGTGTGCCATCATTTATGTACCTTGAAATAAAATTTCTTTTGTTTTCTTTTCGCATGCTTTTACTTGCTCGACGGATCGAAATCCGGTTTTGTGTAAACTTCAATGTTTTATGTCTCCTGTACTCATAAAATATTCTTATATTTCGTACGAAAGATTTTGGTTTCACGTAATACTTGAAGGAAAATTCCAGGTATATTTAAATATAAATAATAAATATTGATTTATTTATTAAACCTTATAATTTAACGATCAATATACAGAATAAATAACTTATTATAAATATTGTATTTAATCACTATTATATCATGAACGTTTTATTGAAATAATATGAAAAGGTAGCCGAAATAAAATTCAAGTAGAAAAGGATCGTCTGTCGCCAGACACGGCGGTACGCGTATGACTCACTTTATGCTCTATAAATCTTCGTACTTGCATTATTTACAAACCTTATACATCAAATATCATTTATATTAATAAGATCTTTATAATTACGTAATTAACGTTAATGAAAAATATTTATTAATTTATAAAAATGTAATAGCATGCAATTCAAGGTTCATAATCCTTTAACATCTGCATCCATGTAACGATACAGATAAAATATCTCACGTGTATATCTTCCAATATTTATGATCGTTATTTCGTGTGAAGTGGAAATTAAAGATATTTGGATTTTATGTAGAAGAGCGACGCGATGTTACAATTTTGCGACGAATTCGGTAGTTTCATATTTTCAATTCAAACAGAATTATTATTATACGTTTGCACGTATATGATGTAGGTACATCGATAAAAATATAAAAAAGAAGATCGACGAAACATCGCTGTGAAATTCTACATTTAACGTGGTTAACGAGCAAACTGATTTTCACTCCGTTTCGAACCGGACGTTTTGACTTCTCATGAAAAGATAAACGAAATGTTTCATTAAAGCGACAGATCGCATGAAATACCACGTGACGAAATATTTCGCCCATGTACGAGATTTTAATATACGTAAATTTGTACGACGATGACACGCATGTCATACACCACGTAGAATAAAGCTGCTGCTAGTTAAATATTTCGAATTAATTCTTCCTCTATAATGGATAATTTACAAAATTTTAATCTAAAACGTTATAGCTATAAAAATTTTTAGAACAAAAATTGTAAATCTCGATCTATAATTAAATATTACCTAAAACCGTAATAATTAAACAATTGCGTCTAACTTAAAAAAGAAAGCATCGCGTCGTACACCTTTCTGCTATCTATCGAGTTCGACAATTTTTTCAACGTCATTGTTCTCCTTACACATTATTCAAACATATAAATACCTTTTAAATACTTGATTTTGGTATTCAGTAAATTTTACTACCTTGCGAGTATTCCATGATTTTTATAAATAAAGTACTTCCTCTGCTTCCCAAAAATCCGAAAAAAGAAGCGCCATAAAAAAAAAAAAACGAGGAGAAGAGCAGATTTAAATTATATCTAAATATTTTTTCTCCACGATACAACTCTTTTTATTCGTTGCAATTTTTAACCCGACCTTCGTTGTGTGTTAATCAACGATTATTAAATTAAGTACCATGAATGCAACCCGTATCGCAAATCATTAAGTTCTCAAAACGTGGGCTGTCCGAACGTCGTGCACGCTTCGTTATTCCAGCGTATCCGAACATAATAAATCGCGCACGAGTAATTGCAACGTTCGTAGAGGTGTTTTGTCCGAAAGCATTAATGACTCGTTGCAACCCTGATGCTGGCACGTCTCGCGTTCCTTTCGCTTCCATCAGTCTCCCCGTTCGTAATAAGACGCAGATGCTGGTTGACTCTTATTATTAACCCCTTCCGCGACCGGTTGCTCACCTCCGAGTGGACTTCATCTAGCCAGACTTGCAATTACACGGCCGCGTATTGGCTTTAAGGCCACGATAATTGACTCGACTCACGATAAGGTTTGACAAAATTCTAAAGAAACGGCACCTATAATATAATCCTGGGTATTTTTTTAATTGCCTTTTCTTCAACGCTCTCTTCAGTCATTTGCTTTCGAACGCTTGAGGCGTTGCTTTCCTCTTGTTGCACTTAATCAATACTCCGCTTGAGATTGCTACCAGTTATCGATGGTATCCAACGTTATTTGCGAAAAAGATGAAACAAAGAAAATCATTGGGATATACATATACGTAGAACTGAATATGGATGCTGGAGATTTTCGTCTTTTACAAAAGTTCTTTAAGTATTTGGTAATAAAGTCGCTCGAAATGTATTGAAATGAATTAGAATATTATTAATTAAACGATCTGTATATTATTTTTTCTTTGTTTATGGTACATCTCATTTAAAGCTATCCATTTATTGGATATTTTTGTCGAATAACGACGTCTTTTCTATTGCCTAGTTTCGCTAGTCCCTCTTATTAATTTCTCGATTTAATATCCAGTTAGAAACATATTTGCCTGAATACAGCGTTCTATTTTTTCGCAGAAGCTTGTTATAGATGAATATCCTTCACGTTCGAAGACATTAACAAGCTTCCTTTTAAATTACGATTTAATATGATAATTACATGCGTTATTGCTAAGTTAATTTTAGCAACAAAATCTATAAACGCGAGAACGCAGTGAAAGATGAAGCTAGTTCATCGTGCGTTGAATTTCTCGTATTAAATACCTGTCACTAAGCGAGCGAACCGTTCGGAACAAGTGAGTAATTGAAATCCATGTAGCAAATTGAGTGCGCATATCTTAGCAAATAGTATCGTTTGCTGTTCGACAGACGGATATACCATTTTTCTACGTGGTTTATACGTTACGACGTCTCGCTATGCAAATTCGATCTGGACTTTAATTTAGAGCGTACGAGTAATTTTGTAGCACGATGAACTGGTTTTGATAATAAATTTTCGTTCGCGCGTAAATTGTGGCTGATCTTCGTATTTCGCAGTAACTCGTGCACGTATCAAGTATGTATGTAAATTAGTTGTTTCGAATAAGCGATAAGCATTACAGCGCGCTTGCTTCTTTGCTGAATTGTAGTGCATACAGATCCATATCGTCCTTTCTTGTGTATGACTTTTACTATCTCGTTATTCGTGTGCGGCTTGTCAGTGTATTTCGATATGTCGTCGAGTAATTTCTTTATGCAAATCGATTCCTGAAGAGAGGATTTTTACACAGCTCTTATATATACGTTTTTTCTTTCCAGTGATAAAGTTGATCGATGATTAGACTTCTCAGAATTCATTGCTTAACCAAACTTATAGAGAGATCTTTTCTGTTAAATTAATTATTGTTAATAGAATTCCTAGACGCTCTCGGTACACTGATAAGTCTTATTTCCTGGATAACATACGGTTATTGTCGATTAAATGCAACGAATTAATGTTACGAATGTTCGTTTTCTCTTAAATGAATATTTACTAACTAAATTGCTCAAAATTGTAACATCGAAGCATAATACGATAACAGTTCAGAGCACTGTATGAAGAAATTGAAGGAATTTTCTCCATAGTCATAGATCAATTTTCCAAACATCCACTGAAAGTCTCTTCAAAGTCTCTTCAAAATATCAAATCTCAATCATTCGTAATTTTTCCCATCGCTCGAAATCTCTCTATCTTCCTAATAAAATTTCAATCAACGAAAAACCGACGAAACAGACGCACATATCGGTAAGCTATTCGTCTAAATCGCAGGCAAAACGATTCGAGACTTCTGTATATTCCTACTCTATCGTTTTTTCTCGGCAGTCGTCTCGCTGGATCCAGTGTCACGGGTCGCAGGATCATTTGCCATTAATCTAACGATATCTGCCGCGATTACTCCGTTAAGATTTGTTGGTGGCACGAAAGATTTATTTAATCGTCCGCACGAATAAATTTTCTCATCGCCGTTCTTTCTCCACCAGTCCAGGACGATTACATCTGCAACTCGTAAGTCTCCGGCTAAATAGAGAAGGATATTAATCCTCGTTATAGAGGATCTCGCGTGAGACGACTAGCAACTCGTGTAATCGTCTACGAACGCTCGGAAACCGATACCTGTTTATTATTGAAACGGTAATACGCGTAAGAATGCGTGCCACGGTAGAATTTTCTTCTCCTGCCTCCTTTTCAGTTCCTCTGGCAATTATTAGCGGACGGGTTCGGTGTTCGTTGGCGATATTTCCTCGGCATTTTTTCGTCAGTTTTACAATTTGCAGCGCGAAACAGGTTGCCTCGAATGAGATGCAAATGAAGGGGATGAGCTCGATTGCGTTTTATTAACTCAGCTGCAGCTTCTCATGAATGACAGACGCGGCACAGCGAAATTGTAGGATATGGCATATGTAAATGTTTCAATGATCTGGATATAGGTACATAGTTATAAAGTGGTAGTTAACGGAGAAGCGATGGGATGATTATTTATAATTCTGTGTACTCGTGTTTAGGTGACTTCTGTGACGATTAATTGTAGAAACCAGCAACGTAATTACAGTTTATTCGACTGCTCGGAAAGCTTGTTCGGAGAAGCAAGTTTTTAACGCAAATTCTCGTGGACATAAAGGTTCTTGATATTTTTTATATTTCTCTTCATTTTACGATACAATGTATTACTTGACTGCACCTAAGCTTCTAGTATAGCGTAAATCATCGCGTTGGAATAAATCCTAAGTGTATATTTAAAATAAATTCGGCGGAATAAAGTAACCATCCTTTACGATAAAGAATATACGATTGTCATAGCTATAGAGAAAATCAGCGCGATTTTTTCAAACATTAAACGTTCGAGAATTTGGTTGCATCTTGGATCTCAGTTTGATCGAAAATTTAGCTTCCCTTCCTATCACCGAAATTTCGAACCTTGGAGAATATCGTTGGTTGTCTGTAAAACGAATAATTGGCACTGTTACAATCGTAGAAAGATCAAGATCAAGACTACTTAACGGATTTAACACCTCACTCTCGCTCCTCGAATTAAACAGTCCAATTTTATAAAGTACTTCCTTCTAACGTCTCAATAACTCGGCCATAAAGGCACGCTAATACTCGAACAATATTCTCCATTTATCGTGGGCATTGTTGTAGCTTGACACATTCAAATCGTCTGAACTTTCTCTTCCCTTTTACGTCTAGCACTTATCGATCAGGTTCATACAGATAGACGTCTGCCAAGTCGTAAATTCGCCCAACAAGTTACCTGTTAACAAGTTTGAATCATAGTTCTACTTACTCGGTCGCAGATTCCATGGGGTGAACTTTGATATCGCGAATGGTTAACATCAAGCAGATAAGAAAGAAAACGTCAGTCGAACAACAAGGGATTAGCGCGAGGCAAACGTTGAACGTTTATTGAAAGGTAAAGGCAGAATTTCTTATACATGTCAGACGATATAGATTTATGTCGATACAATGGAGAAGCATAAGCCATCGTTTATAAATATCCGGGCACTTTGGTCTATCTGAGATAACAATAAACATTGAGATATTGCATTAAAATATAGGAATAACAAACGTTGTATCAAAGTATAAAAATTAATGACAAATTGTAATGGTAATTAGAAAAAGCAGTCACTATCTTTTTATAGAATCAGCAGATTATAATGCTAAAGTACTTATTGCAGAAAACGTAGAAATAATATATTTACTATTTAAATTCTTTAGTTTAAAATTAAATTATTTTATAATTCAAAAGTAAAGGAATAAAAATACTTCTAGTGTGACAATTACAAAATTTAACCGCAATGCAGTATTCTGTTATATATATTACAAATACGACGATTATAAAGAACAGCATCATTACAACATTTCTTCGACGATCATCGAAGAACTTGACGAATAGGAGAATCTCTGAAGAATACTTATAAAAGAATGCCTAAAATATCATTCTTAGCCGTTCGAATAATATTCTTTCTTTGAATAAATTGGAACAAACGAAAATAGAAGAATTAAGAAACAACAGAGGGAATATATTAACAACATTTTATTTGAATAACATAGCCATTTAAACGAATAACGGAAGTATATCCGGAAAAGATTAGACGTGAAATCGTCAATTTCTGCAATATACGCTATTTCATAATTAAAATATATTTTGCATCAAAATGTAGCAAGTGTCTGGATACTCCTGAATGACAATGTAGCTACATTTAAACGTTCAGGTTTGATGTTTGCACGATATCATCTCACCTTAATGGAGGTTTGAACGAGTCAACGAAATGAACGACGAGCTTAGGTTAGGCTTGATTAATTCGTCGATCGGTGCTCGGTGTTGCAACCATCTTATCCCGTGCGAAGGTTTAAAAATAACCAGTGGCAGAACTTGTCACCGACTTTCTCTGCTGTCTTAGAAACAGCACGCCCGGCATTCATTGGCGTGGCGGCGTGCAACGCCGATGGAACCCGTTGCGCTTCCGCCTCTCGTCCCTGTTTGACATTCGTCGACTTGTACCACTCGGATCCGTAAAAATAATCATCGAAAGACTATTTGTCTTTACATTTGCTGAAATAATCGTGGAATATTTGTCTTCTCGGGAATGGCACGCTTACGCTTACATCGTGTATGGTCTACGATTTTTTGATCGAACCTTTTGCTTAAGTTTGGAAAAGATCGGTAAGTTGGAGGAATTTATAAAGCGAGCAGTACTTTGAAATAATTTATTTTCTTTTTACGTTTATATTTTAATAGCGAAATAATCGTTGAAAGTTCGCTTTCTTGGAAATGGCATACTCGTATTTATACTATGTATGGTCTACGACTTATCTATTGACCCTTTGGCTAAGTTTGAAAAACTTGGTAAGTTGGAGAAAATTTGTGTTTAACTCGTGTTAACGTGTATCGTTACATATAGCAAAAATAGTCGTTGGCTGTGATTGTCCGTCTTCGTTTTATTAAAAATAATCGCGAACTGTTTGCTGTCTTGGAAATGGCGCGCTTGGCATTTAGTACTATGGTAATAGAACATGGCGACAGAATGTGTCCGTTTTCTTCAACAGAATTATGTACACGTTGAATTTAAACAGTATTGTTCCTATAATTCTGAAAATATTCTAAAATTAGTTGTTCCTTTATCTGTCTGATTTAACGATACATTTGACGTTTATTCGCGTATAATACGAAACGTTAATAGAGAACTCGCGGTATCCTCGAATTCATTGGCACAGAATAGTCACGTTTGTGAAAGAGATTATTGGCTGTTTGCATTCACATTTGTAAAAATAATTGCCGACTGTTTGCTGTCTTAGAAACGGTATTCTTGGTATTCGCTGGTGTGATGCAGCATCCACGTCGCACTTCTGTCCGTTTTATCTGTTCAGAGTTCGTCGATTTACGGTTATATCTGCATTTGCAAAAATCTATCACCGTATCTGTGAAAGTAATCCAAGACTTGTTATCTTCTCTAGTATTCGAAAGGTATTCCATGCTTATTCGTGTCACTGTGCTAGAGTGATAGCATTTGCACTTCCGTATTCTCTTATTTCAAGTTTCCTAACAACGTCTAAATCAACATCTAAATTTTGCAGAAACGTTGCTTTCGCATTTGTCTTTCTATTTATAGAAATAGTTTGGATTCCTTATCTCCTTTGATATCGGTATACACGTGCGGAGTTGATCGAATACGTTGTATCTATCGACGAAAGCATTTCAATCTATAAAAGTTATTGCCAACTATTTGTTTTTCTATTCATCGGGATAATTACAGCTCTGGGCGATCATCCACTGAGATAATCTATGCATTCGTAACGGATTTCATTGAACCTACCAGAACTTAAAATAGGGAAATATCACATTCTGCTTCAGGAAGCAAGATCGATTGCTATGTGTTTTAAACGAGCATTTGTTACCACGTAGACGTAACCTACAAATAAGGCTAGTCTGTACTATTAAAAAAATTCAGGGTTTCTCAATGGTTGCATACAAATACCTTGCACGCTCGCTCTATGTTGAATCAAGTTTGTACCGGCGCGGTAGTGGAGCGCATTTTAGAATGCACGTGCCGGTGTATATACGTATCCGTTTCGCATTCATTGCCAAAGGAGATCCAGAGATATATTATGGCCGATAAAATGTCATCTCGCTTTTATCCTATGAAATTTTATCCGATGAAAGAGTTCTGCAAATTAAACGTCAGCTCAATTACGCTTGAATTTTCTTCCTATTTTTTGTGTTTCGGCTATCCTTAACGCGATATCCTTAACGCGTTGAATAGAATTTCATAAAATTCTTCTGTTATCTCGATCTCTTTAGAAACTAAAGTTCACAGAAGGATGTATTCTTTTTTTTTTGTAAATTATTAAAAAAATAACGTAAATTATTCCTGTAATTTTGTAAATTATCTTTCTAAGAAATATGCGATATCGAGCGTCAAGATTAACTTTATTTTGTACATTTAAGAATAATAATTGTTCACGGTAGAACAAGGCCTGAAATAATTCTCGAGTAGAGACGTCCGTTAGCACAGACATGTAGTCCGTCAGATTATTTGATAATTTTATATATTAAATTGCCGTGTTGTAAAAATTTTCGTAATATGTGTTTGTTAAGGTTTCTTATCATTGAAGGTATTTAAATGTTGAACCTCCTACGATTCTTCATTAGATCGTGACGATGAAATAAAAATTTAGATTATTTAATGCGTACAAAAGAGATTATTTGATACATAAAAGAATGCCTTAAAAAAGCATCGAATTTTAGATTTATATAAATGAAAGATAGTTTACAATACAACTCTTACATGTGTGAAAGAAGAAGAAGACCGAAGTTTATATTTAACTTTTGAAATAGAAGAGAACTTCATCTCCTACAACTTAATAATATTGATGTAATTAAACAAAAGATCCGATTAAGTAGCGTTAAGATAGTGAAGCATAAACTTCGTTAGAAAAAGAAACGCGAAGGAGGAAGTTGCTATCGTATTTTATATCATGAAATATCGAACGTAACTCGACGCTACCACCCAACCAGGTCTTTATTGGTGTTCTGTCGCGTCTTACCTAATTGATTTTTACGATCTCCATCCGTTCCTTGAATATAAAACGATCTTTCGAAACGCAAACAGCGTCACAATTTCCATCTTGGCTAAATATAAATCGCAACTTTATTTATTCTTGGCAACGAATCGACTTTTGCCACCATCGAGCCCTCGCATTATATTTTCAACATGTGTCGATGAATATTCAAATGCGTCGGTAAACTGTTATCTTCTTTCCTTCGATCTTGTTTTCACGGTAAAAAAAAAAAGAAAGAAATGAAGAAAAAAATGAAGAATAAAAACGAGTTTAGTAAGAGCAGAATGTGTCAGTTATTTATTGTCGATAAATTCCAAAGTAGGCTTCTTGTACAGGAAAATGAAATATTCATAAGCATCACTTTTTCAACACGTAATAAATTGCCGAAGAAATGGTTTCTTGTTGGTGAATTGACTCATCATATTCCTTGCAGTGTGGCATACGCAGTATAAGTCACGTAATTGAAACGAGCCGTATGTTTAGTTTGATCACAGAGAAAAACACAAAGTTTGTCTTCCTGTAATAAATAGCAATGTACCGACAGTTCAATAAACCTTTATGTACGGAATTATCATACGCATGGAGCTCTATTGATTTAGATATATCCAACGAGAAACTGATCGATTTTTGCCAATGAAAGATACGAATTTTATAATTATCCTAAACTTTAATATCGTTAAATACCACGAACCGATACAAATATTCGACGATGTCGTTTAAGGGCGTAGAAACTGGTATGATTAGCGGTGGTTTAATCGTTTGCAGTTGTACGTTGCTTCAATGGAGATGCAGCTTTATTTTTTAAGAAAAGTTATATTACACAGACTGCTGCATGATAACGACTGAATATTTTAAATCGTATGGAGAAAAATAAAGAATAGTATAGGTTCTATGGCATTTTAATTATTTCAAACTTATAAAAAAACCTCTTAATATCAGTGATTAATCTCATCTTGATGAAAATGCAAAATAAAAGACACAATTTGTAAAAATTTGTGTATCCCATAATCATTAAACGAGATAGACGTCTCATTAAACATTTAATCTTTGAGCATGTTGTTGTAACGTTCCTGTATAAGAAACGTTGGAAAAACGAACCACGTTGTAGATACATTATAGCAAAGTCATGGGAAGATGAATGTCGCTACATCATTCAACTTTTTTCTTCGCCATTTCCTTCTCACCTCAATCAAATAAGAAATGCAACCCCGTGACTCATCTCATTCCAGGTAAAGCATTCGGTAAAAATATTACTCTATCAGATACCTTATCTTGTATTCAATTATCTTAAGTTGCATCTGATGAAAAAGCGAATAAATATATTTATTACATTAGTGTTGATCATTTCTTTCCTTTTTTTTCTTAGTAGCATTTCTGATTTGGAATAATAATATGTTAGATACTATGTTCAATAGCATGTTATATACCTTATTTTGTATTTAATTATCTTAAGTTGCATCTGATGGAAAAGCGAATAAATATATTTATTACATTAATGTTGGTCATTCCTTTCCTTTTTTCCCCTTAGTAGCATGTCTGTTTTGCAATAATAATATGTTAGATACTATGTTCAATAGCATGTTATATACCTTATTTTGTATTTAATTATCTTAAGTTGCATCTGATGGAAAAGCGAATAAATATATTTATTACATTAATGTTGGTCATTCCTTCCCTTTTTTCCCCTTAGTAGCATGTCTGTTTTGCAATAATAATATGTTAGATATTATGTTCAATAGCATGTTATATTCGATATTAATCATTTTCTCAATGTAATATAGAAATTAATTATATGTCTATGTGAAAGGAGTACTTTTACAGAAGTTTATGAGTAGAATAGAATATTCGTATAAAGTTACGAGTTATAATAGTTTAATTTCTAGAATTAATCGTAGCGATAATTTGAAAAGCATCAATCGATCTTTCGATAGTTATTTTCAAATAAGACGCAACTTTCTTTGCTACTTTTTTTCGATACGTTTTACGATTCTCGAAATATCTTACAAGACAGAAAATTCTTCATTTTCTCTGAGGAACGACTTCATCCCTGTGACATCAAAGAAGAAAGACATCAAGAAAATGCAAGTTTACGTTACAGATGAATTACTTGCACGTAACATTCATACGTTTTTTTCTATTTCTCTGAATTTTCCAGTTCCTTAATTCCCCGTGTAAGATGCCTAAATTTTATCAACTACGCCTTTAACATTTAATATCGCATTTAACAGCTTTCGGAAACGCAGAAAATTGGTGGAAAAGTGGAAACTTTGTGATCGTACATTATTTGGAGAAATTTAATGTTGCTGCGGTCCCCTGCGGATTTTTGATATTTCAATTTCTTTCTCGTTTCAGAGAGCCAAAAAAACATGTAACATAACACTTTCCAAAAAATGTTAACATAAAATTAAAATACAAAATAATGCACAGTAGAAACAATTCTTCCGCCAATACTAACAAATCTTCTAACAACAAAGACACTATTAAACGTCTAAGTGAAAATAGCCCCAAATGACCGACAAAATGCGACAGTGTTAAATATTACGCATTTCGATAACATTTTTCTGTTTGTTTTGATCATCAAACGATAAAGCAATAGAATTTTTGTGAAAGTGTACAAAATCCTGAATCATTCAATAATCTTAGAGATATGCTATAAGCTGTAATATCTTTAAAGTGATAGACGTTTTACGTCGTACGTAGAAACGTAGGACTTAAGTCATGACAACTCTTATCTGATATAACGCCAAATAGAAATTATTGCCTTTTCAAGTAGGATATCCATCTACAATTTGCGCTTTTCTTCAATTTCATACGCATCGGTGCTTGAATATTGAATATACATCAAACGAAAGTCTTGTGCGATCGAAGGAGATTTCTCTATGCAATCGCGTTCTAAATTGATTATCAGATAATATGATCGTAAATGAGGATATTTTGACAAGCAATTGAAGATCGAAATTTTTTAAGAACAATAAATAGATATCCATTTGTACTCGTTGATTTATTCTTTTATGGATTTCAACGAAACGTTTAAAACAATTTCAAACGATTCATCAACATTTCTATATAATAACATTGAATGCTTAGAACGTGCAACTTCAGCCACCATCTGATGATCGTAGGTCACAAATTCTAAAAATATAATGCAAGAATCGATCGCTAGTTAAAATCCAGATCTTTTATTTTCTACGATATCGAAATAGAAAATTGCGTATGAGAGTGCTTTTTACAGCAAATCGATTTGATGAAATAATTTTTACAAGAGGTGTAAGTTTGAACCACGAACAAACACGAACTCGTAGATTTTCGATTTTAAAAATATCACGCGACCGACCGAAACTCGGTCGAAATAAAAAATAATTTTCGTCCAAGTAATAATTTCGTCGTGATAGACGTAAAACAATCTGGTGAAATGACTTCTACCAGATCACGAAATACGCGTTTAAAGCGAACAGACGTGAATTAAGACTAGCAGAAGCGAAAAAAGAAAAATGAGCGATTCGCTGTACTTGGTTTAGGCAGATAACTGGCGAACAACTAATGGCGAACAATCGGAACATAAGGAGATAAAAGAAAGGTTGTTGACTCGGTCGGATCGGTGATGCATCGTCGATGGAATGTTTCTCGAGGTGAAAAAATAATGGCGTGGTCGTGGTGCGATAACCTAAGTTGCAGTTTATCGGTGTGTCGTGCAATTAGTTTTCGATCAACGGCCGATTAAATAACTGCATGGACAGCACGATTGAACGAACAATACCGATATTTTCACCGTGAATTTTTTTCTTTACGCGTCTACGATTCACGAGGAAGGGGAAATTGATACTTCGATACGAGGTTCGGTTACTGAACGAATTAAATGCTAAATCGTATAACGTGATATGTGAAAGTTTGCGATCTTTGTTAAGATTTGTTTATGGATAATCTATAGCTGAATGTATCTTACGATTGTAATAGGAAATTTTCGAAATAAAATTCATAACCACGGTAGAAAAATAATAATCGATCATTGAAAGCTTATTGTGAGCTTTTTTTACGGACTATCTACAGCTATAGCCTACAATTATACTTAAATTATGGCGTTTTGGAATTGCGAAAGTGATAACTGTAGCTGAAGAATAGAAATGCATTGGTGAAAATTTATTTTAATTTTTCTTCATATCTTTTATAGGCAATTTATAGTTGGATATATCTTATAATTACTAAATATTTAATAAATCTTGGGAAGAAAATTAACAACTGTGGAGTGGAACAGTGAATCATTGAATAATTCATATGAATCCTACTTTTATTAAGCACGTTCCATTTATGCCATTTTTATTAGCATTTCTCGTTATCACTTCGCAATTTCTTCTGTGTTTTATCAGTTCCTTAATCCTTCAAGATTGTTAAGAGTGATAAGAGGGTTGGTGGACTATTAAGTGTTATATAAATATCGATAAGATCATAAGTATTACATTACTTTATGAACTTCATTTATCATGTTATAAAAATATAAATTATTTGGGTTCAATAATGATTCTAGTTATTATTGAGATAATAATCTGTCGAAAGTTGATATCTTGTATCGTGAGAGGTGAATATAAGGTCCATCAACTTATATAAAAATTGATCTTAATTAAAAATTTCTAACGAAATCATAGTAAAAAATCTAGATACGCTATCAAAAAATTCTACGGAAATATTTCAGTTAGATTAACTAATCAGATCTATTTCTAAATTTTCTAACTTTTAAATTTTTACATCTTTAAATACAATTGGAAGTCTGGAGATCAGGAAATCATATTTTTAGTAATGCGTGAAAACTAAAGTTCGTAATAGTTTTTACTTACAATTTGATAATTTTCATCACACAGAATAAGGATATGTCGCAAAAAGGGAAAAATCCATCGATTTCCTTTTAATATATTTATATACATTTCCAACCGTATCAGTTTAATGGAATCTATAAGGCACAATCTATTTGTAGCGAAGTATTCCAACCTTTCATTGAAGATGTAATTGATTTATGTCTCATGAATTCTCTGTTGCCTCATCTATTCCCATTGAACCGTAAAAATAATGTTAGCATGCAACTTTCTAAAATATTTTCTAGACACGCTGCGCATTATATCTTTGCTAGTCGTGACTGTCAACGGTTGCAAAATTTAAACAATACGTTTACTTTAAAATCCTCGTAACAATCCCTTGAGGCGTCCCTCATAAATCTCCTCCACCTCCGCCGTTTTCAAGAATGCCCTATGCAAACTTGCGTTCAATAAAATCTCTACTCTCAAACCATATTTCATGATGTTCTTCTTCCTGCTAATTAATTTTATTTTTATTCTAACAAATTGCTGTGTTCGTGAAAAATTATATCCGAAAAGCAACCATTCATTTCAATGTAAACCTGATCGATTTTACACATACGAAATCGAATAATTACACTTTTGAAAGTTTCACGAAACATAAATCGGTGTCTGTTAAAAATTGCTACGATTTATTTAAAATCGAATCACGTTTCACTGATATTCCATATTTTTTTATTCAAATATATCATTTAAATTTAATGTAACTTAAACCTAAGGTTTGAATAAAAATTTCTTAAACGTGTGATATATTCCTAATAATATATAGTTGTATAAGAAATCAAATAATTTAATTCTACAGAAAGATCGTAATTTAAAATATTAATTCCTAAAATTACTAATTCAGCTAGGAATTTCTTTCGTTTGAACCACAGAATTTAAATCTCCTTTACACGCAACGATCCCGTTTATTTGTCTTACCACGTAAAGGAGTATTCTACTGGAAACATGTCATCGTGATGAAAGAGAAAACGCGAAAGAAGCTTGTAAGTTTGCAAGGAAGCGTAGAACGGTGAAGTAAGAATAGTAAATATTTTCTCCGCCGAGTAGCCCACGCGTAAATATATATCGTCGCCCCACACGTAATTTGTTGCTAATCAATTAGAGCCAGGATCTCGGCGTTGATTGGCCGGCCTTCTTGTAGCAGTGAAGGCGATAAATCTGTCACGATGAATTGCGCTGCCCTAACTCGTGGGTCAAGTAGTCACGATTTAGACTGTGTCGGTGTATAATCGGACAAAAATAATAGGCCGCTTTTACAATAGGGGGACAATAGAATTCGTTCTCTGGACGACGACTGTACTTGCGTGACGTTGAATCGCGTCCCGTCAACGCACGTGTGTCTAAATAGATACGAATTGATTCGATACAGGTAATCCACGATCCATTTCTTCCTAGTTTCTGATTGATTTCAAAGCAA